>NC_056056.1:98423839-98603839 GCF_016772045.2 Ovis aries
GACAAATCATATTCTTATTTAAGAATATGTCTTGCTCAGAGATGTGTTCAGCACCATGGACAGCATTCAAAAGCGTGTTGAAGAAATTGCTCTTCCAAAATTATATCCCCCTTTACTTGTGCACCACTTGACCCAGTTAAGCATTTTGCAGTTAATTTAATTCCCCAAATTATTGAATGGGCATTATTCATAAATTTTAGTTATTTACAGGATGTAAATTGGAGCGGAACAACCTCCACCTCTAAAGGCATTTGTAAATCTAGGAGCTGTAAGATTGGGAGCTCAATAACTTATTAAGTAAGTGATAGACAGGACTCAAAAGTGGATATTCAAGGCCAACCATGCCAAAGAGGGGAAAAGGCACTGGGTAAAGAAAAACTAAGTCATGGAAAATAGAATAATTCATGGCATCCAGAGAACATGAAGACAGTTTACCCACTGAGCTGGCCTTGCTAACTGAATCCTATGTGAACTCGTACATGAACACTCTTCACTGTATTTCTACCTTATCAGATTCAGTCTCATCCCTTCCCTGGTGCACTTCCTTACACAAGGATGCAATAGCTGTAATTTTATTTCCTCTTTTCACGTCTCTATCTTTCATGCTCATTCACTCAGTAATGTCCAACTCTTTGTGACCCTTGGACTACAGCCTGCCAGGCTCCTCTGCCCATGGAATTTTATAGGCAAGAATACTGGAGTGCATAGCTATTCCCTTCTCCAGGGTATCTTCCCAACCCAGGGATTGAACCTGGGTCTCCCACATTGCAGGCAGATTCTTTACTGCCTGAGCCATTAGGGAAGCCTCTTAATAACTATTTATTAGCATCAATTCCATGTCTAAAATCATGTTTGAGTAAATTTTTATTTGGTTGGTTTCTATTCTTCTGTCCCCATGCCACAGCTTTTAATTCAAGGAATAAGTTTCAGCCTATAGCTTTTTCCCTTCCACTTAATTTTGACTTGATAACTAGTGCCTTCATATGGCAGAGATTCTACCATCCTTTAATCATCCTTGATGAGCTTGTACTGAGAGAAATGTCTGGTTGGTTCCAGTTACTCAGGAAAAACCTTCCAGAGACAGACCACGTGGAGACATCTAATTGTTAAGAGAAACAAAGATTGAAATTGCCTACTCTGGCCAGACACTACAGTAACAATTTGCGTGAGTTATTTTATGACAAGAGGTCCTAGTAAGGAACTTGGAACTAGTGAGCCACCACCAACTGGAAGAATTTGAGAAAGATCAAAATGAGATGCCGCAGGTCCTACCACCTCCCAGGATCCTTTTCACTGGCACCCCTCTTGGCTGAACAATGGATGTGCCACCAAGAAGGACCTGAAGTCAGAATGACTGGCCATAGACAACCTGGAAACGAACCCCATCACCATAAAACCCAAGACTGCCACATAGCAGAGAAGTCCTCCTGGGTTCCCTCATCCTACTGCTCGCCACCAGGGCACCTCTTCCCAATGAAGTCTCTTGCTTTGTCAGCATCTGTGTCTCCTCAGACAATTCATTTCTGAGTGTTAGACAAGAGGCCTCATTCAGGCCCTGGAAGGGGTCCCCCTTCCTGCAACATAATTCCAGCTGTGGCCCTGGTCAATGCTATGGGTTTTTGTAAAAGTACTCAACACTCAGCTTAATACTAATTGGAACAACATTTTCCGCTTTCTCAGATTTCTTAGAAAGTTATTATCAACATGTTATTGATAGTTTCCATGAACCTATTTTTTCTCTGAGAAGTTTTAGTTCCAATTTCTAGCAGTTGTCCTCATCTGCTGTCCTGATGGTAATGATAAAACCAAAACTAACTAAGCTCCACTGTCTCAGCTAGCAGATATTTGGGCCTGTATAACTAAGATCATTCGGCCACTACTAATTTATCTATGGCTTACATTGAAAAACAAACCAAACAGTTAACTTTAACCTTAATAGTTATAACTTTTATGATATAATCCTAACCTATATCCCCAGTCTTATCTCCTACTCCTTCTGAGAAATGGGATAGTTCCTGCCATATCAGTAAACAAAGACATCACAGTAATTAGGGATTGCAGCCCTCCAAACTGTGAGCCAGTGAGCTCTGAGGGAACTCAGGAAGGAGAGGAATACCTATTATCTAGCAGCAATCAGATTGCAACTAGCCCCTATTTTGAGTTCCAGGGAATCTCAGGATGTGAAAACACAGGAAAATGGCCCCAGAGAGCTGAGGTACATACCAAAAGAACTTCAGTGAGCCCAGCTTGCATTTCCCTATACGGAGAAAATGGACTGCAGGAAATTGGACTGCAGGGAGATCAAACCAGTGAATCCTAAAGAAAATCAGTCCTGAATATTCACTGAAAGGACTGATGCTTAAGCTCCAATACTTTGGCCACCTGGTGTGAAGAGCTGACTGATTAGAAAAGACCCTGGTGCTGAGAAAGATTAAAGGCAGGAGGAGAAGGGGATGACAGAGGATGAGATGGTTAGATGGCCTCACCAACTCAATGGACTTGAGTTTGGACAAGCTCTAGGAGATGGTGATGGACAGGAAGCCTGGTGTGCTACAGTCCATGGGGTGGCAAGATGTCAGACATGATTGAACAACTGAACTGTACTGATACATAGAAAAGCACTAAATTCCGTCAGTTCAGTTCAGTTGCTCAGTCATGTCTGACTGTTTGTGACTCCATGAATCACAGCACGCCAGGCCTCCCTGTCCATCACCAACTCCCAGAGTTCGCTCAAACTCACGTCCATCGAGTCAGTGATGCCATCCAGCCATCTCATCCTGTGTTGTCCCCTTCTCCTCCTGCCCCTAATCCCTTCCAGCCACAGGGTCTTTTCCAATGAGTCAACTCTTTGCATGAGGTGGCCAAAGTATTGGAGTTTCACTAAATTCCTTAACTTGGGAATATTTGGTTTCCTTTAATTTACAAAAAGACCTTTCAACATTCAGACTACCTGCCCTTGGTTGCAAAACGTCTATATAACCTGATTCCTCCCCACCCCCTCACCTTCCTGGAGCAGTAGTCTCAGGGTCACTTTAGATGCTGCCTCCAAGGCTTGAAGTCCTGAACATTTTCATCAAATAAAACACAACTCTCAATCTTAAGGCTGTGTGAATTTTTTCAGTCAACATTCCATATGCATAACCGGCATGTCCACCAATACTTGATACCTCTAAGGAGAATCTTACTCTCTGTCTCCAGAATATCTTCCTAATCCCTTTTACCTTTCTTTCTTCTTGTATTGTAATACCACTTAACTTTCCTGGGTTGTCTTTAAACCTCTTTCATTCATTTAGTTTTCAACAGCTTCTATTCTGCCTTCTCACTGTCTTCTTTCTGGGAAATACACTATGTTAAATGATGTAAAGGTATATTACAACTATCAGTAAAGCGTTTTCTTCCAAGGCTGCCCAAGTCACAGTTAGGTTTCTTTCGTTCTCAGGCCTTACTCAATATACCAGTTTGGATTAAGCTTGGTTGTGACAGAAAAACAAAAATAACGGTGACTTAAGTGAAATAACACTTTACTTACTTGTCTTAGACAAGTCCAAAAGTCAGTGGTATTGAGTAAGTAATGCTCCATGGTGCTGTGTGGTGGGGGAGACTCCGAATGTTTCTACAGGAGCTTTTCCTTCTGCAGGTGACCTCAGGATTCACCACGGCAATTCCAAATTCAACTATGAAATCTGCATTCTATCCAGCAGGAAAGAGAATAGGGACAATGACTTTTAAAGGCATTTATGGTTTTAAGGACAATTCCTAGAAATAAAAAACATTATGTACATACTCTTCATTGATCAGAACTAAGTTTATGACCACAGTGATGGAGTCTGAATCCATTGTCTTATGTTCCCTGTTCATATAGTTCTTAAGCCTCACTCCTCTCTTCCTGTTTAGGACAAGCTGCTAAGAGAACTCTCTTATTTGGCTCTGGCCAAAGGGTCAAACCAACAAAGGCTTGTCTGTGTACAGGAATCCTCACTCCAGCCCCATTTCTAAACCACCATCAGAACCTCATATCAGTCTCTGCAGCTTCACTCCAGACATTTGGGGATCTGCCTAGGAGTTACTGGGGGCTTCTCTGATGCACAGCAGGTAAAGAATCAGACTGCAGTGCAAGAGACACAGGAGAGAGGAGTTTGATCTCTGGGTCAGGCAGATCCCCTGGAGGAAGAAATGGCAACCCGCTCTAGTATTCTTACCTGAAAAATCCCATGGACAGAGGAGTCTGGAGGGCTACAGTCCAAAGTGTTGCAAAGCCTTGGACACAACTGAGCACACACAGAAACAGAGATAAGTGTTACCATCCTTGGTCCAGAAATCCTGATTACGTGAATCACAAATCTTTTCACACAATCTAGACGTGTATATAGGATCATCAGTTTCAATATCTGAATCATATTTTGGGTGGAGTTCCATTATCTTTCTGCAACTACCCAGTAAAGGATGCTGAAAAACAAAGTGTAATCTATCTTCCAGCGCATTCTGTGCCCAGCCCAAATCTGCTGGTTCTATCACAGAATAATGGGTAAAACTGATAGCATAACTAGCAGTTTATTTTGCATATTTTCACTTAGAATGTAATAATGATAATCTACATTAAGTAAATATCCAGGAACTATGCATTGAAATTATGATTTTTATGTATTTTAATTATAGCTTTAGTATGTATATAATGGGATAGTTTGTATTAGATTCTTCTGCATTGAGTGAAGAAAATTACCAAGTGAAAACATTTTCACAGAAGCAGCACCGCCCCACACACACACCTGCTGCTGCTGCTGCTAAGTCACATCAGTCCTGTCCGACTCTGTGCGACCCCACAGACGGCAGCCCACCAGGCTCCTCCGTCCCTGGGATTTTCCAGGCAAGAGTACTGGAGTGGGTTGCCATTTCCTTCTCCATGAAAGTGCATGAAAGTGAAAAGTGAAAGTGAAGCCGCTCAGTCATGTCCAACTCTTAGCGACCCCATGGACTGCAGCCTACCAGGCTGCTCCATCCATGGGATTTTCCAGGTAAGAATACTGGAGTGGGGTGCCATTGCCTTCTCCACACACACACCTAATGGTGCCCAAATGCCTTTATTTATACTTTAAGATGAAACTAGCATAGAACAGGCCGGAATGATTCACACTGAGGAGCCAAAGAGGAGTCAGATGACTTGCATTTCATGAAGACTAGGAGTCTCAGGACCTACCACCCCAGTTCATTGCTGGAAAAACATTAATATACCTTTTTACATTTTATAACTGAATGCAAGTTTTAATAATTATTGGTATTGGACATAATATGACTTGGATGTGCTGTGTGAGTGTGTGCCCAGTCACTCAGTCGTGTCTGACTCTTTGTGGCCCCATGGACTGTAGACTGCCAGGCTCCTCTGTCCTTGTAATTTCTCAGGCAAGACTATTGGAGTGGATTTGCCATTTCCTCCTCCAGTGGATCTTCCAGATCCAGGGATTTAATCCGCATCTCCGTCAGCTCCTGCATTGCCGGGGGGTTCTCTACCAATAGGCATCTGGGAAGTCCTTTGGATGACATATGTATTAATTGAAAAGTGAAAGTGAAGTTGCTTAGCAGAGTCCAACTCTTTGTGACCCCATGGACTGTAGCCTACCAGGCTGCTCCATCCATGTGGATTTTCCAGGCAAGAATACTGGAGTGGGCTGCCATTTCTTTCTCCAGAGGATCTTCCCAACCCAGGGATCAAACCCGAGTCTCCCGCATTGCAGGCAAACGCTTTACCATCTGACCCACCAGGGAAGCCCTACATTAATTGAAAGGATATTTTTAATTTGTTATTATTCCCCAAGCTTTTAAACTGTGTTAATACTACTGAATTTTTAAAAAAAATTTTATTGGCGTTTAGTTGCTTTACAAGGTTGTGTTAACTTCTGCTGTACAGCAAAGTGGATCAGCTATGTATATACATATATCCTTTCTTTTTTATGCACCAGTAGGAAAAAAAACCATTATAATTAAATAATTACATACTATTGCTTTTAGGTATCAAGACATCAAACTCCGTCCTTTTTTTTAAGTGAATTTAGAATCAATAAGATGCTTTTGTTTAAAAAAATATTCAATTCAGTTCAGTAGCTCATTCATGTCCAACTCTTTGTGACCCCATAGACTGCAGCACACCAGGCTTCCTTGTTCATCACCAACTCCCGATGACTGCTCAAACTCATGTCCATTATGTCTGTGATGTCGTCCAACCATCTCATCCTCTGTTGTCCCCTTCTCCTCCTGCCTTCAATCTCTCCCAGCATCAGTCTTTTCCAGTGAGTCAGTTGTTTGCATCAGTGGCCAAAGTAGTGGAGTTTCAGCTTCAGCCTCAGTCTTCCCAATGAATATTCAAGACTGATCTCCTTTAGGATTGATGGGTTGGATCTCCTTGCAGTCCAAGGGACTCTCAAGAGTCTTCTCCAACACTACAGATCAAAAGCATCAATTCTTCAGTGCTCAGCTTTCTTCATGGTCCAACTCTCATGTCCATACATGACTACTGGAAATACCATAGCTTTGACTAGATGGACCTATGTTGGCAAAGTAATGTCTCTCCTTTTTAGTATGCTATCTAGGTTGGTCATAGATTTTCTTCCAAGAAGCAAGCATCTTAATTTCATGTATGCAGTCAATATCTGCAATGATTTTGGAGCCCAAAACATTAAGTCTCTCACTGTTTCCACTGTTTCCCCATCTACTGGCCAAGAAGTGATGGGACCAGATGCCATGATCTTCGTTTTCTGAATGTTGAGCTTTAAGCCAGCTTGTTCACTCTTCTCTTTCACTTTCATCAAGAGGCTCTTTAGCTCCTCTTCACTTTCTGCCGTAGGGGTGGTGTCATCTGCATACCTGAGGTTATTGATATTTCTACCAGCATTCTTGATGCCAGCTTGTGCTTCATTCAGCCTGGCATTTCCCATAATGTACTCTGCATACAAGTTAAATAAGCAGAGTGACAATAAACAGCCTTGACATACTCCTTTCCCAATTTGGAACCAGTCTGTTGTTCTATGTCCAGTTCTAATTGTTGCTTCTTGACCTGCATACAGATTTCTCAGGAGGCAGGTAAGATGATCTGGTATTCCTCTCTTGAAGAATTTTCCACAATTTGTTGTGATCTACACAATCAAAGGCTTTGGCATAGTCAGTGAAGAAGAATAGATGTTTTTTTCTGGAATTCTCTTGCTTTTTTGATGATCCAACGGATGTTGGAAATTTCATCTCTGGTTCCTCTGCCTCTTCTAAATCTATCTTGAAAATCTGGAAGTTCATGGTTCACAAAATGTTGAAGCCTGGCTTGGAGAATTTTGAGCATTACTTTGCTAGCGTATGAGATGAATGCAATTGTGTGGTAGTTTGAATGTTCTTTCGGATTGGAATGAAAAACTGACCTTTAAATATTAATGAAATCAAAGAAATAAGTTGGCCCTTACTCTGAGTAGAGAAGACTCCTAGATATCAGGATCCTGATAAGTAAGGGTCAACTTATTTCTTTGATATTGCTTCCATACCATTGAATTTATATGTTATTCTAAATAAAAATAGTCATGATTAAAAAATCTACAAACAATAAATGCTGGAGAGGGTGCGGAGAGAAGGGAACCCTCCTACTCTGTTGGTGGAAATGTAATTGGTACAGCCACTGTGGAGAGTGATATGGAAGTCCCTTAAAAAAAAAAAAAAACTAAAAATAGAACTACCATTCAGTTCAGTTCAGTTCAGTCACTCAGTCATGTCTGACTCTTTGCAACCCCATGAATCACAGCACGCCAGGACTCCCTGTCCATCATCAACTCTAGGAGTTCACTCAGACTCAACATCTATCGAGTCAGTGATGCCATCCAGCCATCTCATTCTCTGTCATCCCCTTCTCCTCCTGCCCATAATCCCTCCCAGCATCAGAGTCTTTTCCAATGAGTCAACTCTTCGCATGAGGTGGCCAAAGTACTGGAGTTTCAGCTTTAGCATCATTCCTTCCAAAAGAAATCCCAGGGCTGATCTCCTTCAGAATGGACTGGTTGGATCTCCTTGCAGTCCAAGGGACTCTCAAGAGTCTTCTCCAACACCACACTTCAAAAGCATCACTTCTTCGGCTCTCAGCCTTCTTCACAGTCCAACTCTCACATCCATACATGACCACTGGAAAACCATAGCCTTGACTAGGCAGACCTTAGTCGGCAAAGTAATGTCTCTGCTTTTGAATATGCTATCTAGGTTGGTCATAACTTTTCTTCCAAGGAGTAAGCGTCTTTTAATTTCATGGCTGCAATCACCATCTGCAGTGATTTTGGAGCCCAAATAAATGAAGTCTGCCACTGTTCCCACTGTTTCCCCATCTATTTCCCATGAAGTGATGGGACTGGATGCCATGATCTTCATTTTCTGAATGTTGAGTTTTAAGCCAACCTTTTCACTCTCCTCTTTCACTTTCATCAAGAGGCTTTTTAGTTCCTCTTCACTTTCTGCCATAAGGGTGGTGTCATCTGCATATCTGAGGTGATTGATATTTCTCCCGGCAGTCTTGATTCCAGCTTGTGTTTCTTCCAGCCCAGCGTTTCTCATGATGTACTCTGCATAGAAGTTAAATAAGCAGGGTGACAATATACAGCCTTGATGTACTCCTTTTCCTATTTGGAACCAGTCTGTTGTTCCATGTCCAGTTCTAACTGTTGCTTTCTGATCTGCATACAGATTTCTCAAGAGGCAGGTCAGGTGGTCTGGTATTCCCATCTCTTTCAGAATTTTCCACAGTTTCTTGTGATCCACACAGTCAAAGGCTTTGGCATAGTCAATAAAGCAGAAGTAGATGTTTTTCTGGAACTCTCTTGCTGTTTTGATGATCCAGCGGATGTTGGCAATTTGATCTCTGGTTCCTCTGCCTTTTCTAAAACCAGCTTGAATATCTGGAAGTTCACGGTTTATGTATTGCTGAAGCCTGGTTTGGAGAATTTTGAGCATGACTTTACTAGCATGTGAGATGAGTGCAATTGTGCGGTAGTTTGAACATTCTTTGGCATTGCCTTTCTTTGGGATTGGAATAAAAACTGACCTTTTCCAGTCCTGTGGCCACTGCTGAGTTTTCCAAATTTGCTGGCATATTGAGTGCAGCACTTTCACAGCATCATCTTTGAGGATTTGAAATAGCTCCACTGGAATTCCATCACCTCCACTAGCTTTGTTCATAGTGATGCTTTCTAAGGCCCACTAGACTTCACATTCCAGGATGTCCATATGACCCATCAGTCCCACTGCTAGGCATATATATACCTGAAAGTGAAACTGAAAGTTAGTCAGTCAGTCACGTCTGACTCTGCGATCCCATGGACTGTAGCTCATGGGATTCTCCAGGCAAGAATACTGGAATGGGTTGCCATTTCCTTCTCCAATATACACTCAGAGAAAACCATAATTCCAAAAGTCACATGCATCCCAGTGTTCACTGCAGCACTATTTATAATAACCAGAACAAGGAAGCAATCTAAATGTCCATCCGCAGAGTCATGGATAAAGAAAGTGTAGTACATATATACATAATTGAATATCAATCAACCATAAAAAGAAACAAAATTGTGCCATTTGAAGAGATGTAGATGGATCTAGAGACTGTCATACAGAGTGAAGTAAGTCAGAAGGAGAAAAACTAATATTGTATATTAACGTATATATGTGGAATCTAGGAAAATAGTACAGATGAACCTATTTGCAAAAACAGAAATAGAGACACGGACACAGAGAACAAATGTATGGACACCAAGAGGGGAAAGGAGGGGTGGAATAAATTGGGAGATTAGGATTGACATCTATACACTACCATGTATAAGATAGATAACTAATGAGAACCTACAGGGGAAATCAAAAAGAAGGTACAAGTTGTTTATAAGATGAAAATTAGCCATAAAAATGCATCCCAATATACATTCAATTCAGTTCAATTCAGTTGCTCAGTCATGTCTGACTCTTTGCGACCCCATGAATCGCAGCATGCTAGGCCTCCCTGTCCATCACTAACTCCCAGAGTTCACTCAAATTCACATCCATCAAGTCTGTGATGCCATCCAGCCATCTCATCCTCTGTCATCCCCTTCTCTTCCTGCCCACAATCCCTCCCAGCATCAGAGTCTTTTCCAATGAGTCAACTATTCGCATGAGGTGGCCAAAGTACTGGAGCTTCAGCTTTAGCATCATTCCTTCCAAAGAAATCCCAGGGCTGATCTCCTTCAGAATGGACTGGTTGGATCTCCTTGCAGTCCAAGGGACTCTCAAGAGTCTTCTCCAACACCACGCTTCAAAAGCATCAATTCTTTGGCGCTCAGCCTTCTTCACAGTCCAACTCTCACATCCATACATGACCACAGGAAAAACCATAGCCTTGGCTAGACGGACCTTAGTTGGCAAAGCAATGTCTCTGCTTTTGAATATGCTGTCTAGGTTAGGTGCAGATAAATACTGTCTGCTTCTGCTTACACCAGGTACTTAGAATACTCAAATTCACAGAGTCAGAAAATACACTGATAGAGGCAAGTGCCTAGGGGGTGAGGGGTGGGGAAAAGGGATAAGGAGTTAGTGTTTACTGGGGACAGAGCTTCAGTTTAGGAAGTTGAAATATTCAGAAGATGGATGATGATGAGAGCTGCACAACAAAGTCAATGTACCTAGTGCCGCAGAGCTGTACAGTTACATATGGTTAAAACAGCATGTTCTGTACTATGCGACCCTGAGCACAATAAAAATAAATAAATTCAGTGCTATTACTTTTATACCATTGAATTTAGATATTATTCTTCATCTTTATCTCCCTGTCTGTCATCTGGTAATCTCTGCTGACAGTACAGGCTAACTTATTTCTTTGATTTCATTGACTATTTCTTTAAATAATAACATTTCATTGATTCTAAACTCACTTTAGGGGGGGAAAAAAAAACACAAAAAACATTGATATCTTTTAGTGTCCTAAAAGCAGTAGCATGTAATTATTTAATTTTCAGTATTCTTTCTCTAAAAGAAAGGGAAAGAAAATGCATAAAAATGTAACAAAATCAATATTGCATAAAATAATGTAATGCTAGATAAGTTCTTTTATATTCTTTAAAATATCCAAATATGTTGAAATTTGCATTGTTTATAAAATCTCTTGTCAAACTTTCTTCATAATGAAGCTTCTTAATAGTTTAGTCATTGAGTCATTTGGCTTCTCAACAGCTCACAAGTTAAAGCAGAAATACACGTGAGGAAATTACTGTAGCTGACAACTTATAGAAACTGCTTTCTAATTTATTCTCAAATATGAGATCTACCCATTGACACCTATGTCTAAGAAAGAGTCATCCATACCTTTGAAATGAGTGAGTCATGATATATTTTCAACTTTTTAAGGCATGAGAAATAAAAATCAAGTTCTACTGTTGGTTTGATCCTAAGTAATTAAATAATAAATAATTAATTAATAATTAATTTAATTAATTAATTAAATCTTATAGTTGTGAACACTTTATTTTGTGGTGACATAGAAGGTCACCCTGTATGCCCAAGAAAACATTGCTGGAGACACATAAATACCTCTGAAGATATATGTACCAACTAAATAATGGATACATTTTTCTTTAGGCTTGTCTCAAATGACATGACGTAGTAAATTCAAACCTGCTGCTGCTAAGTCACTTCAGTCGTGTCTGACTCTGTGTGACCCCATAGATGGCAGCCCACCAGGCTCGCTGGGATTCTCCAGGCAAGAACGCTGGAGTGGGTTGCCATTTCCTTCTCCAATGCATGAAAGTGAAAAGTGAAAAGTGACAGTGAAGTCGCTCAGTCGTGTCCGACCCTCAGCGACCCCATGGACTGCAGCCTTCCAGGCTCCTCCTTCCATGGGATTTTCCAGGCAAGAGTACTGGAGTGGGGTGCCATTGCCTTCTCTGAACTCAAACCTAGTGGCCTTAAATAGCATGGATTTCTCTTTCCCGTGGAGAGAAAGAGATGGAGCAAATGTAGTTCTCGTGGCTCCCTCAGTCCTCAGTTCCTACACTTGATATATTTTTTTTCTGCTGTATCATATTTATCTGTGACTACACTGCCTTTTCAGGCCTGTTATTTCATGGTTGCAAAATGGTGTATGATTCTACTACAATCTATGGTGTGACCTGCCGAGTATATATATCCCCTATCATTTTCCTGTAATATCTAAATAATCTGATCAAAACTTTAATCTGTTGAAATAAGAAGAGGAAATCTTCCATGAGTTATTGATTCTGAGAGAAACGTCGTATGTGGAAATCATGGAGTATGCAGGCAGGCTGATTGGACTTAAGAAAAACAAATTATGAAATATGATAAAATATATACCCATGCCTCTAGGACTGTTGAAATTCACATGGTTTATGAACTTAGGAAATTTATGGTATTTGGAGAAATAGTATATAAATTCATTTTTATAATTTGGTTCAGAAAAACACTTTTACAAAAGGAAAAAGAAAACTAGAAAAAGAAAAATGTCACAGAGGAAGAAGTGAAGAAAAGGACAGAGAAAAGGAAAATAGGTAGAAAAGAAAGGAGATAGTGAAATTGAAACAAGTTAATAAATTCTGTCATTATGGTGTAACATAAGGGTTTCCTAAAGTTAGGAAGAATTAGCAATAACTATGAGGTTAACATCTAAGCTACGTATCCTATGGAAAGAAGAGTTTACAAGTGTTTTTGATTAAAATTTATGACATGCAAATGCCCAATCAGATGAACCATGGCTAGAATCATAATGTTTAAAAAAATCTGTGTTCCTATAAATGTACTGAGTCTGTCTGAGGAAACTGCGTGTTTAACGGAAAGTGATTGTCTACACGGAATCTAGAAAAAAGATGATCTAAAGAAGAAACAATTGGCCATCTGTCTCCAGGCTTCTTCCTGGTTCAGAATGTTCTGAAAAGCTGGGGGAGAAAGTATCCAGTCAGCTCAAAAGTTCTATTTCTTATTGAACACTAATAAATTGAAATCATGATATATATCTGATAAAGAAAGCATGCATTATAAATACAAACATTAATCAAATAAAGGGGCTATTTTGGATGATTGTTGGTTGGCCATGAATATTTTCCAGAAAGGAATGCTAGATGTCGAAAAAACATTACAGAGATTCTCATGTTTGCTTTGTTTGTAAACCTCATTTGTAGTTTGTTAAAATAATCTCTGCCTTAGACCTTTAACTGTCTTTTTTTTAAGGTTTTTTTTTTTGGTGTAGGCCATTTTCAGAGTCTTCATTAACTTTGTCACAATACTGCTTCTGTTTTGCATTTTGATTTTTTTGACCCTGAAGCATGTGGGGTCTTAGCTCCCCAACCAGGGATTGAACCTGCACCCTTGCATTAGAAGGTGAAGTCTAACCACTGGACCACCAGGGAAGTCCCTAGCCTTAGATAACTGGAACTCTAAGAGACGAATACTCACATGCATGGTACTGCTACATTTTGACTTTTTTTTTATACTGAGAGCTGCTGAGTACACTGAAGTTGGAAACATATCACTGTGTATTATCAATAATTCTTTGAGGCTAAATGTTGTAGAAAGATTGAAGCAATACCATAGAAGCCAGAATTTAGAAACGCTGCTTTAAAACCTAGCTGCTATTGCAATGTAATGCGGAAATAGGTATAAAATAATATCTTGCGTTATTTAATGCCGTTGGGAAATAATTACAAAGAAATAAAAATATGTTATTAAAATAAGGTAATAAATGTGAGCTTCTGACTTTGTATGTGTGTGTGTGTGTGTGTGTGTGTGTGTGTGTGTATGTGTTTAAGACTGGATATCAATAAGTTTATCAGATTAGTTGGAAGGTTAAAAGAATGGAGGAGTTAACTACCATGAATTGATCTTACGAAAAGTAAAAAGAAGAAGCATGCATGTGAAAACGTTTTGTCAGCTTTAAAATACTTTCCACAAACACACATATTATATTGAGCAGTATCTGTGGATAGAAAACTTTAATTTTTTAGCCCTGACTTCAGGGTATAATCTATTGTGGAGAGTAGTCACCGTCTGTTTGAGATTCCTCATAACTTATTTTATTTTTTGTTTTATTGAAACATATTTGATTTACAACATTGTGTTACTGCTAGTTTGTAACGTATAGCAGCGCGATTCAGGTTTGTGTGCTGTGCTGTGCTTAGTCGCTCAGTTGTGTTGGACTCTTTGCGACCCCATGGACTGTAGCCCACCAGGCTCCTCTGTCCATGGGATTCTCTAGGCAAGAATCCTGGAGTGGTTTGCCATGCCATCTTCCAAGGGGTTTTCCCAACCCAGGGATAGAAAGAATAAAAGAATTATTTTCCTTTTCCATTATAGGTTATTATAAGATACCGAATATAGTTCCCTGTTCTAAACAGTATATCCTTGTTTTTATCTATTAAAAAATTTTTTTAATTGGAGTATAATTGCTTTACAATGCTGTGCTAGTTTCTGCTGTACAACAACGTGAACCAGTTGTGTGCCTGATAAGTTTTCTTGACAAAATCTTTCTGTGAAAGTGTTTCATGAGAATATGTCATTACTGACATTTAATGCCTATACAAGTCACCCATTGCTGGGAAATTTTGAAATATTTTCTTTAAGTACAAGCAGAAATTATAGTGGGAATCCATTTTACATTTTCATATTTTTCAGTGAAGAAAAGAAAGGTGATCATAACTAAATTTTTAATTCTCTGATTATTCTCTCCAGCATACTAATATTTACTCAACTCTCATCAGGAGTTATTGTATAATTAAAAGCATATGAAAAGCAAGCTAATGCATAGGGACATAAACTAATTACTTCATTTATAAATAGAATTTTTTTTTCTATTTCCACCCACATTATCAGTTATTAATTTCATCATTAAAAGTTTATTTCTTAAAGGCCAACTATATGATGTGATAAATTATAAAATAAAAGTGAATGCCTATTTATTGCAGTAGGCAGAATTTAAAGGTGCATTTCCCTTCAAATCTCACACCCTTTCCCCTCCCTCCAAGGTCCTCATTCTCTGTTTAGAATCAAACTCAAAGTTCTGTGAAGCAGTTTTGCAAATATAATGAAAATTGCCAATCAGTGGATTTTAAGATACAGGGATTTTCCAGGTAGGCCTGACCTAATCAAGAGAGCCCTTTAATTTCTTTTCAAATTTAAAATTTAAAATTATTTTTCAGAACATTTTAGATCAAAAAACAATTTTTATTTTTTAATTAAATTTTTATTCATTTATTCATAAGCCATATCAAGCAGCTTGTGGGCTGTTAGTTCCCCAACCAGGGATTGAACCTAGGCCCTTAGCAGCAAAAGCACAGAGTCTTAAAAACTGGACCACCAGGGGATTCTATTGGAAAAGCCCTTTAATAGCATAGTACTTTCTTCTGGCTGATGAAAGAGGAAATTAGGGTTTCAGAGCACCAGAGATTTAAAGTCAGTGTACGCTCAGTTGTGTCCAACCCTTTGTTGACCCCATGGACTGTAGTCCGCCAGCCTTCTCTATCCGTGGGATTCTCCAGCAAGAACACTGGAATGGGTTTCCATTTCCTCCTCCAGAAGATCTTCCCAACCCAGGGATCAAACCTGCAGCTTCTGCACTGGAGGTGGACTCTTTACCACTGAGCCACCTGGGAAGCCCTCAGCGGAGTGCCCCAACCCTCTAGTCTAGGACAGAAGTCCCACTAGGCATTTATTGCATGATTCTGAAACATTCCATCATAGCTCAACCTATAAAAGGAGAAAAGGAGAGAAGTCACTTGCCTAAATGTTATATCATAATTTGAACTTAAATATTCAGTCTTTGTTTATAATTTCATTTGTTTGAAGCTCAATGGTACTAAAAGAGTATACAAGAAAAATTAACATGATTACAATAGGAGCTGTATCTGTTGTTATCCATGAGTTCTGCCTTATCTGATCTTTGGAAGTATGGTTTTTTATTTTGATTGAAGTATTTGAATAAGCAAGTCACTTTGAGAACTGGTGTCAAGCAGTATACATGAGGTAAAGGGAGGTGACTATGATGAGTGTGGTTAGTTTCAGAGATATTCTGGCTTGTTGAAGAAAATGTGAACTGATGGTGTCATTAGAAACTTGAAAGTTTTGGAGGAAAACACATGGAAGGATTCACTATAGAATGCTAATTCCTAAATTATGTATAAATCCAGATGTGGTTGTACTCAGGCACTAACCATGCCTCTATTCAACTGGCAAATTTGCAGGAAGCTTGGAAAAGAGGGAGATGGAAGAGAAATTTGTAGCTTGTAACAGGGCAATTCTAGGTTTATTGTGAGACCAGAAACCTAACAAAAAACAAGAAAGCTGGAGCTGATTGCCACACCAGAGTGCAGCTGAAGTCTTTAGGGCTGTCAGGGTGGAAGGGGAAAGGTCAAAAGTAAAGACAAAGTCAGAGACGTCCTGAAGGAGAGAGTTATTAGTGCAAGATGACACATAAATTATAACTCCTTTCTGGTTAGGAGATAGTGAAAGTGCATGGAAATATATGATTATTATATTCTGTTTTATGAGTGCTGTGTTGGCATTGGATTCCCATTTATGTTAAGCAGGATGGATAAAACACCGTTTGAATCCAAAGAATTAGCTGATTTAGTTACACAGACCAGAAAGGAGAAAGATATGCAGTAACAAATAGTAAGTGAGATGATACTTTTTATTAAGTTGTTTACCCTACTTGTTTTTCTCAAAATAAATCTTCAAGTGAGAAGATCTTGTTAGGTCATTAATCTAATAAAAAATCTGCTGATTTTCTGTTATGTGCCTCACATTGTTCTGTTGTTGTCTTTCAACCACTAAGTCATGTCCGACTCTTTGTGACCCATGGACTGCAGCACACCAGGCTTCCCTGTCCTTCACCATCTCCAGGAGTTTGCCCAAGTTCAAATCCATTGAGTCAGTGATGCCATCCAACATTCTCATCCTCTGTTGCCCTCTTCTCCTTTTGCCTTCAACCTTTCCCATCATCAGGGTCTTTTCTAATGAGTTGACTCTTTGCATCAGGTGGCTTCAGCATTAGTCCTTCCGATGAATATTCAGGGTTGATTTCCTTTAGGATTGACTGTTTTGATCAGCTATATGTATACATATATCCCTCCCTCTTGGATCTCCCTCCTAACGCCGTATGCCATCCTGTTGAGTTTTTTAAATCAACTGTAATAAGAAAAACCTGACTGTACTTCTATAAAGTTATTATTTGGACAAGAATGATCAACATTGTAATGCAAGGCACATGGGTAATAGAATCGGATGAAAGAGATGATAGTTGTGGCTCACAGGGAAGTATGTCTAGCAAGGATCCTTCAACTAAGCACCCTAACAACAGCTTTGTTTATTCCAGGTATGAACGGACAACTGGTGGGATGATTCCATCCATCCTGTAAAGTTGTTACCAGGGATTCAGGGGTTCAGTGTAGCAGATGAGCAAGAATCCTTCAGGCAAAGATTCTTTGCCTGAAAAAACTGAAAGGATAAGAGAAAAACACACTCCTCAATGATTAAAAGGAGAGAAAGATAGAGAAAGAAAAAGAGAAGAGAAAAAAGGAAATAACAAATGACTGGATTGCACTGGATGGTGGAATGAAGATTTAAAACCATGCACAAAGCAGTAGGAAATAACAAGAAATAGGACTAAGTCATAGAAGATGAGATTAAGTGAAGTGAGACAAAAATGATCTCCTTGTTGAAGGACAGACCCCTGGTCCCTCCCATTACTGCTCAAATATGAGTTGTGATCTTTGGGGGGAAAAGATGAATAATACTCAAGAGAGAAATCCAGCCTTTAAAATGGATTTTAAAGTGAAATGACTGAAGAAATGTTAGAGGTCTTTGGCAGATGACAGACCCTTCAGTTCATGGAAACTGAGAAACTATTTTCCTCCCAGATTTCAGTTGCCAGTTTTTGAGATTCAGCATATTTAGGATGTTTTTCATTTCTAGATTTCTACTTCTTAGTTTTAAACTTATTCTTGGTGTCAGCAGTTGTAGTTTTGTGTAAAAGTGCAGCATTTGAAACCAGAAAAGAACACTCTAAATGGTCTGCCCTTTGAAATATCACCTTGTTCTGGGGACTAAGAGTTAATACTTTATTTCAATAGGAATAGACATGGGCCTATGGTGTTGTCAGGACCCTGCTATGAAAGATGGGAAATAAGGTTGACAATATAACACCATTTTGCTTATAAATTACAGCAAAACACTTTTCTCTTTAAGAAAGCAAGAACTGAAAGCAGAGTGTTTTGCATTGTTTGTAGAACATGCTTAAACTACCTGTTCACTAACAAAATGATGGAAAATAATAGCAGTTTTAAAAGTATGATTGTGCAAGTCATTGTTGATGACGATATAAAAACTGACTTCATATTAATTATCCTGGGGACTTTTCTTCAAATATTTAGTAAGACATTTAAAATTAATTTTGTTGGCGTATAATTGCTTTACAATGTTGAGTGTTAAGTTTCTTCTGTACAACAAAGTGAATCAGATGCATGTATACATATATCCCTTCTGTCTTGGATTTCCTTCCCATTCAGTCACTACAGAGCACTGGGTAGAGTTCCCTGTGCTCTACAGTGGGTTCTCATTAGTCATCTAGTTTATACACAGTATCAACAGTATATACATGTCAATCTCAGTCTCCGATTCATCCTACTCACCTTTCCCCGTTGGGGTCCATTCATTTGTTCTCCATGTCGGTGTCTCTATTTCTGCTTTGTAAATAAGATCATCTATACCATCTTTCTACATTCCACATATATGCGTTAATAGAAGAAACCTGTTTTTCTCTTTTGAGTTACTTCACTATGTATGACAGTCTCCAGGACATTTTGTTGTTATTAGACACTAAAGCCAGGGAAATAGGATGTCCTTAACCCACCATATCTAAGACTTGTGCTTTGGTCAAGTTTTTACAACATAAGTGAACACACTTTTCTCTTTAAAAGGCCAGATAGAGAATACTTGCGGCCACATGGTCCCTCCTGCAACTGTTCCGTTCTGCCATGTGATACAAAAGCAGCCACGTGCAAGACACACGTCAGTGAGCATGGCTGTGTCCCAATAAAGCTTTATTTACAAAAACAGGTGGTCTAGATCTGACCCACAGCCTCTATCTTGCCAACTTCTGCTTTACAAAAGCAAAGAGAAATGAAACCTGGCTCCCACCATTAAACTCTTCCCCATCTTCTTTCAGGGGCTTCCCAGGTGGAGCTGTTAGTAAAGAATCTGCTTCCCAATGCAGGAAGTGCAGGAGATGCGGGTTCAATCCCTGGGTCGGGAAGATCCCCTGGAGGAGGGCATGGCAACCCACTCCAGTATTCTTGCCTGGGAAATTCCGTGAACAGAGGAGCCTGACAGGCTACAGCCCATGGGTTTGCAAAGAGCTGGATACGACTGAGCATCTGACCACATCCTCTTTCAATTGATGGTATTTTTATCAGCAAAGAATAGGTCCCACAGTGAGGCATTAAAGGAAGGGAGTGCATGAAACAAAACTAAAAGATTTTGCTGAGTGTTCCAATCAGTATGGGAGAATGAGGGTGAAGAACACTTAGTTGTGAGTATTAAATACCAAAGAACATACCAAAGAACACTTAGTTGTAAGTATTAAATGCTGGTGTGCTCCTCGGGAGAGCTGTGCCTGGTGTTTTGACAATCCTCAGTTCACTGTTGGGTGAACTGCCTAGGCTTGAGAGCCCAAATTAGGAAGTAGCAGCCATATATGACCTCCACTCCTGGCTTCTGTCTCTCCATTACGAATTTTCCAACCCTCTCAAGCATGCGAAAGTCTGCAAATGTAACAAGCCAGTGGGATGTAGCATCCCTTTTCTAATATTTTGTATTTGGGTTTAGGCCTTCTACAAGTTGGAGAATGCCAAATGGACGAACTTCAGTAGTATTCTGTTAACTTTTAGGTTGTATGGGAGTGGAGTAAGTTTAAAAATAAACAAATATTATATATTAATGCCTATATGTGGAATCTAGAAAAATGGTCCCATTTGCAAAGCAGAAATAGAGACACAGAAGTAGAGAACAAATGGATACCAAGGGGTGAGGATGCGGGGTGATGGGTGGAACTGGAAATTAGGGTTGACACATATACACTATTGATACTAGGTATGAAACAGACAATTAATGAGAACATACTATATAGCACCGAGAATTCTATGTAATGCTCTCTGGTGACAAAAAGAGGGTATATGTGTATGTACATTGCTGATTCACTTTGCTGTACAGCAGGAACTAAGACGACATTGTAAAGCAACTAAACAAATTAATCAATAAAATCAATTAATTGGTTACGAAAATCATTTAATAAAATCAATTAATTATAAATTAATTAATAAAAATCCTTTCTATAAAAAGTAAACCAGAAATAAGGAAATGGTAAACAAAGGACTTTACAGAATTCTAGGCCTTATATTTTTAAGATCTTGAAAGACATAATCTCTGTTTATAAATGAGATTTCATAGTGCCTAACTCCAATAACATAAAGGATAAACAATTTAATTTTTTTAAATGCTAATTTAAACAACTAGCAGTGGCACCCCACTCCAGTACTCTTGCCTGGAAAATCCCATGGGCAGAGGAGCCTGGTGGGCTGCAGTCCATGGGGTCGCTAAGAGTCAGACATGGCTGAGCAACTTCACTTTCACTTTTCCCTTTCATGCATTGGAGAAGGAAATGGCAACCCACTCCACTATTCTTGCCTGGAGAATCCCAGGGACAGGGGAGCCTGGTGGGCTGCCGTCTATGGGGTCGCACAGAGTCAGACACGACTGAAGCAACTTAGCAGCAGCAGCAGCAGCAGCAGCAGCAGCAGCAGATTTTAATCAGAGCAGTTGGACTCTTTGTACAGTTACTCCTTTAGCAAAAGTATAGGTAATTTATTGAAAAATTATTTGTCATGTATTTAAACATGAGAACTACTATAGTGAGAACCATTCAGAAAATGCAGAATTGGAAGAAGCATGGAAATATATACACAAACATATGTGAAATAGCCAAAGGGAATTTGCTGTATGACACAGAGAACTCAAACCAGGCTGTGTGACAACCTGGGATGGGATGGGGTAAGAGGTGGGAAGGGAGGTTCACAAGGGAGGGGACCTATGTATATTCATGGCTGATTCATGTTCACATGTGGCAGACAACAGCACAATATTGTAAAGCAATCATCTGTCAACTAAAATTAAATAAATTTTTAAAATCTGTTAAAGAGAAACAAGATACGTGTAAGAATTGACTGAAGTGTAATTAATAACAACTCAAGAATTGCACACTAGTGTTACAAACCAGCATGAAGGACTTCCCTAGTGATCCAGTGCTTAAGGCTTTGTCTTCCAATTCCGGGGGTGCAGGTTCAATCCGTGGTCAGGGAGATCCCACATGCTTTGTGGCCCAAAAGCCAAGGCATAAAATGGAAGCAATATTGTAATAAATTCAATAAAGGCTTTTAAAAAAATGCTCCACATAAAGACTGCTTTGGCTATTTGGGGTCTTTTGTGTTTCCATATGAATTGTGAATTTTTTTGTTCTAGTTCTCTGAAAAATGCCATCAGTAATTTGATAGGAATCACGTTGAATTTGTAGACTGCATTCGGTAGTATAGCCATTTTCATAATATTGATTCTTCCTATGCAGGAACATGGAATATCTCTCCATCTGTTTATGTCATCTTTGATTTCTTTCATCAGTGTCTTATAATTTTCTGTGTACACTTCTTTTTTTCTCCTTAGGTAAGTTTATTCCTAAATATTTTATTCTTTTTGTTGCAATGGTGAATGGGATTGATTCTTTAATTTCTCTTTCTGATTTTTCATTGTTAGTATATAGAAATGCAAGTGATTTCTGTGTATTGATTTTGTATCCTGCAACTTTGCTATTCACTGAGTAGCTCTAGTAATTTTCTGATACTATCTTTAGGGTTTTCTATGTATAGTATCATGTCATCTGCAAATAGCAAGAAGTTTATTTCTTTTCCAATCCGGATTTCTTTTATTTCTTTTTCTTCTCGGATTGCTGTAGCTAGGACTTCCATAACTATGTTGAATAATAGTGGTGAAAGTGGACACCCTTGTCTTATTCCTAATCTTAGGGGGAATGCTTTCAGTTTCTCACCATTGAGAATAATGTTTGCTGTTGGCTTATCATATATCACCTTTACTATGTTGAGGTAGGTTCCTTCTATGCCCATTTTTTGAAGAGTTTTAATCATAAGTGGGTGCTGAATTTTACCAAAGGCTTTTTCTGCATCTATTGAGATTATCATATGGTTTTTAATCTTTCAATTTGTGAATATGGTGTATCACATTGATTGATTTGTGTATATTGAGAAATCCTTGCATCCCTGGAATAAACCCAACTTGATCATGGTGTATGAGCTTTTTGATGTGTTGCTGAATTCTGTCTTGAAAAAGAAGAATGGAGCTGGAAAAATCAACCTTCCTGACTTCAAATTATACTAAAAATCTACAGTCATCAAAACTATATGGTGCTGGCACAAAACCAGAAATATAGATCAATGGAGCAAGATAGAAAGCCCAGAAGTAAACCCATGTACCTGTGGGTACCTTATTTTTGACAACAGAGGCAAGACTATACAATGGGGCAAAGATGGCCTCTTCAATAAACAGTGCTAGGAAAACTGGACAGTGACATGTAAACAAATGAGTTTAGAACACTTCCTATACCATACACAGATAAACTCAAAATGGATTAAAGACCTAAATGTAAGACCAGAAACTACAAAACTCTTAGAGAAAAACATACAGAACACATGATGACATAAATTAAAGCAAGATCTTCTATGACCCAACTCCTAGAGTAATGGAAATAAAAGCAAAAGTAGACAAGTGGGACCCAATTAAGCTTAAAAGCTTTTGCATAGCAAGGGAAACTATAAGCAAGGTGAAAAGACAACTCTCAGAATGGGAGAAAATAATAGCAAGTGAAACAACTGACAAAGGATTAATTTCCAAAATATACAAGCAGCTCATACAACTCAAGGCCAGAAAAACAAACAAGCCAATCAAAAAGTGGGGAAAAGACCTAAATAGACATTTCTCCAAAGAAGACATACAGATGGCTAACAAACACATGAAAAGATACTCAAATAACACTGGTGTGTGCTCGGACTCAGCAATCCCACTGCTGGGCATACACACCAAGGAAACCAGAATTGAAAGAGACACATGTACCCCAATGTTCATCGCAGTACTGTTTATAATAGCCAGGACATGGAAGCAACCTAGATGTCCATCAGCAGATGAATGGATAAGAAAGCTGTGGTACATATACACAATGGAGTATTACCCAGCCATTAAAAAGAATACATTTGAATCAGTTCTAATGAGGTGGATGAAACTGGAACCAATTATACAGAGTGAAGTAAGCCAGAAAGAAAAACACCAATACAGTATACTAATACATATATATGGAATTTAGAAAGATGGTAATGATAACCCTGTATACAAGACAGCAAAAGAGACACAGATGTATAGAATAGATTTTTGGACTCTGAGGGAGAGGGAGAGGGTGGGATGATTTGGGAGAATGGCATTGAAACATGTATGCTATCATGTAAGAAACGAATTGCCAGTCTATGTTCGATACAGGATACAGGAAGCTTGGGGCTGGTGCACGGGGATGATCCAGAGTGATGATATAGGGTGGGAGGTGGGAGGGGGGTTCAGGATTGGGAACTCATATACACCCGTGGTGGATTCATGTTAATGTATGGCAAAACCAATACAGAACTGTAAAGTAAAATAAAGTAAAAATAAAAATAAAAAAAAAGAAAAGATACTCAACATCACTCATTATTACAGAAATGCAAATCAAAACTACAATGAGATATCACCTCACTTTGGTCAAAATGGTCATCATCAAAAAGTCTACAAACAGTAAATGCTGGAGAGAGTGTGGAGAAAAGGGAACCCTCTTGCACTGTTGGTGGGAATGTAAATTGCTACAGGCACTATGGAAGACAGTATAGAGATTCCTTAAAAAACTAAGACTAAAACCACCATATGACCCAGTAATGCCACGCCTAGGCATACACCCTGAAGAAACCAAAATTGAAAAACACGCATGCATCCCATTGTTCATTGCAACACTTCTTACAACAGCTGGAACATGGAAGCCACCTAGATGTCCATCGACAGATGAATGGATAAAGAAGTTGTGGTGCATATACACAATGTGATATTACTCAGCCATAAAAAGAAATGCATCTGAGTCACTTCTAATGAGGTGGATGAGCCTATTATACAGAGTGAAGCAAGTTAGAAAGAGAAAGATAAACATCATATACTAACGCATATATACAGAATGTACTGAAGAATTTATTTGCAGGGCAGCAATGGAGAAACAGACATAAGAAATAAACCTATGGACATGGAGAGAGGGGAAGAGAGGGTGAGAAGTATGTTGAGGGTAACATGGAAACTTACACTACCATATGTGAAATAGATAGCCATCGGAATTTGCTGTATGTTTCAGGAAACTCAAACAGGGGCTCTGTATCAACCTAGAAGGGTGGGGCGGGGAGGGAAAAATGGAAGGGAGTTCAAAAGGAGGGGATGAGTCCTAACAAGACACTGCAGGAGAAACGTCAGAATGAGCTCTGGTTACATGATCACAGTGCCTGAAAATTGTGAGCCACCTAAGCTCACCTTTAACACCTACTCAAGATTCTGTGGCATCTCTTTTCGTAAGTCTTCGTTAGGTCACTTATTAACGTATTCTCTCATGTTGTAAACATGCATTGAGCTCTTTCTCAGCGATGGATGTCATGGTTACCATGGATATGCTGTTGTTGTGTAGTTGCTAAGTCATGTTCCACTCTTTGTAACCCCTTGGACTACAGCACCTCAGGCTTCCTGTCCTGTCCTTCACTGCTTCCCAGAGTTTGCTCAAACTCATGTCCGTAGAGTCAGTGATACCATCCAAACATCTTATGTAACCCTGACTTGGAAACTGTCAACCAAGAGTGGGTGGCAATGCCACTGGGCTGGTCCAGACAAGTGTACCCAGAGTCTCGGCTGGAAGATGGGCTGTGTTTATCCTCCTGTGCCAGCACATCTGGGGTTGCCTGGAAAGGGCTTGGAATATCAGCTCACATGACCCGGAACTCATCATACAGAAAGAGAAAGCTTGGATATATTGATAGAAACTGAAGACAAAAAGTCTGGAAACAAAGAGAGAGGAAGTATATCCAGGGCCTTTGTTCTTTATTACATCAAGACGTGCTTTTGATTTCACAACTGGAGGCTGAAACGAAGGTAAGGAGAATAGGTTTAAACCCTTGGGAAGGTGGGGGAGGGCAGTGGTGGGATGAATTGGGAGAGCAGCATTGACATATATGCAACTACCATGTGTAAAATAGACAGCTAGCAGGAAATTGCTGCACAGCGCAGGGAGCTCAGCCCGATTCTGTGATGACCTAGAAGCTGGGATGAGCCAGGAGAGGCTGAGAAGGGAGGAGACATATGTGCACGGCTGATTCATTTCATTGTACGGCAGAAACCGACACATTGTAAAACAATTATACTCCCCCCAATTGTTTTTAATCTAATTGCCTAAGAAGATCTAAAAAAATCCTAAATCTGAATACAACAACATGAACACAACAGATATAAATTATAATGTTAAAGAGCCGTAAAAAAAAAAAAGGACACAGTTATAGTGCAAAGTTTAGTCTTGCTAAAATTTGCTAACTTTAATTAGCAAAGTTTAAGTCCAGTAATCTCAGCTCAAAGCCCCAACTAGCTTTAGTAATCATATATTCATAATTCAGCAACTATATATTACATTGTCAATAACATTTTCCCAAAATCCTCTTTTTGCCAAAACAACAATTTAAAACAGTAACTAAAATTTATTTCGTATGACCTGTTACTAATCATGTGGTATCTACTTCTCTTTCCAGTCACTATCCACACTTTTTTCAAAATATATCTAATATTTCATTAAAGATCAATGTTTTCTTCTCTAACATGGTGATATGAAGACTCTTGGTACTCAGATGCCAAAAAATTGAGAAAGTTTCTTCTGCAAATGAGCCATATGTCCCTGGGTTAAAGGGCAATGAGATAGTCCTAACCAGTCATATGGTTTTCAGCACTTATCCTGATAAACGGCAGGTCAAGGAGGGTTGTGTTTAATAGTATATTCCTCAGTGAAATGTCACTCTTCCTCAATGTGTCCTCTGTGTGGGCTAATTAAAATCATGTTTTGCTGCACTGTCAGCAAACCAAGTTGCTGACTTTCCTATTGTCTCACCACACGTACAAAAAAAAAAAAAAAAAAAAAAAAGAATGCTGGCCTATGATACCTCTGAGCTGATAAAGCCTCCCTGACATGGAAAACGACGCACGCTTTTTGCAGGCTACACTTCCAGCTTCTTCCTCCTCTCTTATGTGCTATTACCATTCACTTATATCACATGCAGATAGACATTGAATAAATTGAAAAAAACGTGGCTACTGCTTCATTGTTCAAAACTGGAGAAACAATTTCTACCTCGTTAAACATACCCGAGTCTCTCAAATTCACTCAACGGAAACTAGGGCGGTGTCCCACAGCTGTGCATTGTTAACTCCTACTAGTTATCAAGACTATACTTGATCAATACTGTTTAGTCCCTCAAATTATGAAAGCATTATCTGAAAAGGAATTTCAGTGAGTTAAAGCTCATACTATAAATGTGTACAAAAGCAGCGTTAATCATCACCCCTTCCTTATCACACATTTTTCATCTGAACAATGACACCAATGCTAAGAATTTTTTTTCTTTGTATTTACTTGCATGATATTCTCCTTGCAGGAAATATATGGCTAATAAATAAATGGTTTAAAGAGTTTATTGTGATGAATTTTTCTTTTCTCATCAAATATGAATATAACTCCATTGACAGATGATTCTACCCTATACCGTAAGGACTAACATAAGTCAGTCCCCTACATACAAACCAGTTCTATTCCACAGAGTTGGCCTAAGTCCAACTTGTTCATTAAGTCCAACAAAGTTAGCCTAGGTACCAACTAGAAAAACCTCCTACGTAGTACTGGCCTGTAATAGGTTTATGATACTTTTCACACAAATAACACATGAAAAACAAACTCAAGAAATCAAACATTTTTAACCTTGCAGTCCCGTATCTTGGAAAGTACAGGAGTACCAGCTACATCACTGCTGCTTTTCCAGTTGCTTCAGGACGTCCTGGGCTTCAAATAAAGACACTGTACCTCTGTTCTCCGCACAGCACAGTAAAGTGCACAAAAGCGCAACCACTTGTACAGGATGCACGCATGTGACAACATATGCCAGACGCGTGAACTAGCTTACGTGGTTGAACATGTGAACACACGTTGCCATCCTTGAAATTTTGCAACTGGAAGCTTTGTATGCAGGGGCTTTCTGTCTTTATGTGAGTCTCTGATTCATAGGATACAGCAGTTGAATGAAGTGGACAGAAAGACACATGAGCAAATAAACAAGTGATTTGTAATTATACTAATTATGGTGGTGGTAGGGCTTTAATCGCTAAGTCGTGTCATCCTCTTTGTGATCCCATGGACTGTAGCCTGCCAGCTCCTCTGTCCGTGGGATTTCCCAGGTAAGATTACTGGGGTGGGTTGCCATTTCCTTCTCCAGGGATCTTCTCGACCAAGGGATCAAACCCTTGTCTCCTGCATTGCGGGTGGGTTCTTCCACCACTGAGCCACCAAGGAAGCCCTATACTAATTATACTTGAATTTAATCAGAGTCTTTTATCACAGTTATTATAAAATAGAAAGCTACCACACCAAGGACCAGTAATGGTGGAGGACAGTTTAGAATCCTCCCTGTCGAAAAGTCCTTTCATTATCTGGCCCAAACTTACATTTGAAAACTCACTGACATTTACACCCATCCCTAAGTTTACGATTTTCAAATTGGACCTGAAACATTGTCATAATCTGGGGACTTGTTAGACATGCAATTCTGAAGCCCACCTCAAACCTACTGGATCAGAAACTCTAGGATGCGAACCCGAAATTGACATTTTTCATAAGCCCTAGACATGGTCCTGATATACCCTGAATTTAAGAACCACTTTCCTAGATCAGACTTGTCAGCTTTTAATATGCAGACAAATCATCTTGGGATAACTAAACAGAGAAGGATTCAACCAGACTGGGCTTGAAAATGTGCATGGTTAACGTGTTATCTGGTGATTTAACTACTCTTGGTCCATGCACACACTTTGTAGATTACCGGACCAAAAAGTCAAAGGGACCTCTTCTCAGAAATACCAAGTACTTCCCAGGGTCTTTGACTTCGACCATTCCATTCTTTGTGTCTCAGAATATCCCTTTCATAACTTGTCTACCAACGAAATCCTGCTTCCTCTTAAAACTCATTTCCAAAACCAATCCTCTTTTGGAGATTTCCCCAGAAAAATGTATACACCCCTCCACTCCTCTGTTTCTCCCAGATTTTGTGTGCACATCCATAATAGCACTCATTGTATTGTAATTATTTAAATATCTCATTTCCCCACTAAACCTATGCATGTCTTATCTTTTCTCTCATAAGTTTGAACACATTTGCCCCCTCCCAAAATATTTGTTGAATTAATATATGTATGTATTAGTGCGTGTCAGGCAAAAGAAAATTAATCTTATATGTATTCATGAAAAATATTTTCTTCTAATGTTGTTTGTATTATCACAATATTTGAGAAATTAAATGTATGACAATACACTTGGGTGTGTGCAGCTTCATTAATAATAAACATAACCAAATTTGTGGATGACTGAATGCTTGACTGGTTAGATAACCTAAAACTTGTCATTAGTAATCTTACAGCATGTGGCAACAAGGACTTGAAATGCTACTGTAATTCCATTAAAATAAGAGAGGCTAATGTTTGAATAAACTGAAATAGGAGAGAGATTATGTTGAAAGGCAACTTCTTAAGAATCATTACAAGTCAATTTGCAAAAAGAACTATTGGGAGACTCCTCAAAATTTTCTCCTCTAATTTCTATAAAAGAAACTGGTATTTGAGTCAAAGGTGGAGTGAGACTATAACTCACACTTCTGCAAGTCAATTCATGCCTTAGCTTAAAATGTCTTGCCGTCTCCAAGTGGTAGCGTTACCTTGAATTTTACCATTTCATTATGCGTAATGTCATTACAGTTATCAAATCAAGCATTATAATAAGCACAGTTTGCTGATAATGTTACATTCTTGAACCTCATAAGAATTAATAATCAGGATATTTTATATTTCTTTAGCCTTCTTTTTATGACAACTTAAGGGCTTCCCTCGAGGCTCAGTGGTAGAGAATCTGCCTCCTGATGCAGGAGACACGAGTTCTATCCCTGGGTCTGGAAGGTCCCCTGGAGAAGGAAATGGCAACCCACTCCAGTATTCTTGCCTGGGAAATCCCAAGGACAGAGGAGTGGAGCCTGGTAGACTACAGTCCATGGGGCCCAAAAGAGTCAGACCCAACTGAGCATGCAAGCATATATATATATATATATATATATATAAAAAACAACTTATGTTTATAAGGAAATTATAATGACAGCAACATCTGTCATTTCCAAGCCTTTAAAAAATGGGTTAGATATATATGGCAAAAATTGCAAAATGAGTTGGAAAGAGCTGGTAATGGTAAATAGATATTATTGCACTGATTTATTGATTCATCGAACAATTTTTGAGCAACTACCTTCTGCTAGGTACTAGATACACAGAGGTGACTAATGTATAGCTTCTGAGAGACCCCAGCTATGTAAGTTAGCCATTGTTGTTGTTGTGTCCAACTCTTGCAACCCCAAAGACTGTAGCCCACCAGGCTCCCCATCCATAGGAATTCCCAAGAAGAATGCTGAAGTGGGTTGCTATTTCCTCCTCTAGGGAATCTTCTCGACCCAGGGATCAAACCCATAGTTCTTGCTTGGCAGGCTGATTCTTTACGTCTCAGCCACCTGGAAAGCCCAACCAAATACACAATTTATCCATGTCCTCTATATAATAATGCCCCTCTTCGAGTCAGCATTTCCAAGCAAGAATATTGGAGTGGGTTGCCATTTCTTCCTCCATGGGATCTTTCTGGCCTAGGGATTGAAGCTGTGCCTTCTGCATCTCCTACACGGTAGCCAGATTCTTTACCACTGAACCACCTAGGAAGCCCTTTTGATTGTATGAGATGTTTATCTATGTTGGGCATTAACCCCATCTCAGTCATATCATTTGCAGTCATTTCCCATGTGATAATGAAAATCTTTTCATTTTGTTGATGATTTCCTTTGTTGTACAAAAGTTTTAAGATTAATTAGTGCCTCCCCCCTCCTTTTCTGTTTTTGCTCTTATTTCATTTATTTTGGGCATCTTTTGTGGTTCAGCTGGTAGAGAATCTGCCTGCAATGTGGGAGACCTGGGTTCGATACCTAACCCTTTATTTTAGGAGACAGATCCAAAAAATATGTGTATATATTGCTGCGATTTACATCAAAAAGTGTTCTGCCTATGTTTTCCTGTAGGAGTTTTCTAGCATCCAGTTTTATACACAGGCCTTTAACCCATTTTAAAACTCTTGAATAAAAGACTGTGTGAGGAAGAGATGTCTTACTCTTGCTTTTTTTTTCAAAGTGTGGACAATGTGAGCTTAGTGAAAGGCTTGGTGGCAATAGAAAGTGCAGAGTTGGAAAAGAAGTGCAATAGCTAATAATCACAAGTTCTGAAAAGATTCAGAAGAACAAAGGAAAAAAAAACACGGGAGGAACAAATTATTCATGGTCAGAGAGAGAGATTTCTCATTAAAAAAAAAAGAATTTTGAAGGTAGAATGGGCAAGTTTATTTAGTAAATTTGGGACTGCTGACCTCCATTTTGCGTGTGTGTGTGTGTGTGTGTGTGTGTGTGTGTGTGTGTGTGTGTGTGTGTGTAGCAGGAAGCAGAGACAGCTGGTGAGCGTGTGGGAGGTGCCTCAGGAAACTTGGAAGCATGGCGGTGGTGAATAGAAGCAAAGAGGGCTGCCAGATCGAGGGAGGGCTAGACCCAGGGGAGGTCTGACAGGACCCATCCAAGTCTGGTGGACCATGGGCTTTCTGGGGGCCTCCTGCTCATTGAAAACCCTTTGTAAACCTGATGCACATCATGGCTGCTTAGCCGCTCTCTGCCTCAGCGAATCTGTCTGACTAATTGATGAGTAGGCATTATTCTGTCCATAATGGAGTTAGCCAAGGGACAGGGGATGTGTGAAGTCTCATTTCACCAATGGCAGGCTTCCCAGTTGAGCATATCAGAATCACTATTCAGAGCCCATAGACCCACTGTAAATTGAAAATGGCATTGTTAACTGCACGTCTGGGGTGTGTTAAATTTTACAGATAAATAACGCAACAAGATTTGGCACAGATGAAGCCAATAGAAGCTGAGGTGTGGCCTCTGTGAAATCCTGGGCTCTGAGTTTCCAGGCCCCGCAGACTCTTGGTCCCCCTTTCTCTCCCTCGGGTAACTCCATGATGCCCTTGTCTGGTGGCTCCTGCTCAAACACCCAGGATCTTGCCAGACGTTAAGAGCTGCGTCCACTCTTCTGTGACAGCTTCTGTGGTCCTGTTCAGGTGGGAATTAATCTCTCCTCTCAGCTTGCACGTGGCTTTGCTCCCACCTCTTCATCAGTTTCAGAGCTCTCTCTTGTAGTGCAATTGCTTGTTTCCCTCCCTGGTGAGCACAGGATTTAAGAAAAAAGGTGGGCTTGAGATTCGTGAAGGGCACTGGTGCTGAGTTTCCACAAAGTTTTCAGAGTTTTATTCCAGTATAGTGAAGAGCCCAGGACTTCACCGGCAGCAGACGGCTGGCTTATTTTGGAAGGAAGTATATTCCACAGTGACACTACTGCAATGATGCCTTACTTCAGCCTGGTGCTATCTTTCTTTATAGTCCCATTACTTGGCTCATTTTCCTTGATGAGTGAGGTTCAGGCTCAAGTTTTAAAAAGTTTTGTTGAATTCATTTCATTGAAGTGCAGTTTATGTCAGTTCATGTATTGCATGCATGCCAAATTTAAAGATTTTTACCAGAAACCATACACTCATGTAAACAGAGAACCCATCATGGTATAGAATCTCTCCATCACCTCTGAAAATGTTCTCTTTGTCCCAGGAAGTGCGGGACTTCATCCACCCTAAGCCCAGACAACCACCGATCTGCTTTTTGTCATGATAAATCAGTCTGACTTTTTCTAGAATTTTATATAAATAGAATGATACTGCATGTAGGCTTTCTGTCCTTTTTCTTTTACTCACTCAATGGTTTTGAAATTGGTCTTTATTACAGTGTGTAGCTGTTGTCCATTCCTATCTATTTCCAAAGAGTAGCCTCCCCAAGAGAAATAACTCAGCTTAGCCATTCATCTCTGGTTAAACATGTAAGGTATTTCCAGTTTGGAGCTATGGTGAATAATGTTCCTCTTAACATCCATATGCAAGTATTTATTTGAATACATGTTCTTAACATCTCCTGGACAAATACCTAGGAGTAGAAATCTGGACTGTACAGTAAGTGTATATATTTAACATTCTCAAACAGTTAAAATAATTTTTTTTGATGTGGACCATTTTTAAAGTCTTTATTGAATTTGTTACAATATTGCTTCTGTTTCATGTTTTGGTTTTTTGGTCAGGAAGCTTTTTGGATCTTAGCTCCCTGACCTGGGATCAAACCTGTACCCCCTGCTTTGGAAGGCGAGGTCTTAACCACTGGACAGCCAGGGACGTCTCTAAAATTTTCAAACATTTGCTAACAGCTCTGCAAAAATAGTTGTGCCATTTTATATTCCTACCAGCTGTATATGTGTGCTTCAGCTGTTTTTTCACACTCTCACCAAAACTTGGTATTTTGAATCTTAAAATGTTACCCATTCTAAATACCCCATTCTGGATATTTAGAGATAGATCACTGTAGTTTTAATTTTCATTGCTCTGATTCCTAATGGTTTTTTTTTTCATATGTTCAATGGACATTTGTATGTTTTTTGTGTGAAATATTTATCTTATTTTATTATTGGCTGTTTTGAACCCTCCAGTATTGAGCTGTGAGTTATTTTATACATTCTGGACACAAATTTTTTTCTCTGATGTATATGTTGCAAATATTTTCTCTCATCCCATTATTTAAGCTTTCATCTCTTATGTTGCCTTTTGAAAAGCAAAAATTATTAATTTTGATAAAATCAAATGTATTCCTGTTAATTCATATGTTTGTGTCTTATCTAGGAAACCTTTTCATTTTCCAAGTTAGCCAAGATTTCTCATTTCTCTTCTACTGACGTTTTGTGGATTAAACTTTCACATTAAGATATATGGTACATTTTGGGTTATATCTGTGTATTCGATGAGATAATGGTCAAGTCTCTTATTTTTTATATGGATATCCAGTTGTTTCCACATCACTTATTAAAAAGTCTTTCTTTTCCCCATTGAAGTTACTTGTTGGCTTTGTCAAAAATTAATTGACCATGTATGAGTGTATCTATTTCTGGAATCTCAGCTCTGTTTCACTAACCTATATATCTATTTTAATGTGCAAATCACACTAAGGTAATTGCAGTAACCTTATAGTAATTCTTAAAATCATGTAGATTATTGGTGAATGAATTTGTTTTAATCATTTAACTATTCTAGATCACTTATATTACTATATAAATGCTAGAATCAGCTTATCAGTTTCCATAAAATGAATAGTGAAAGTCTGAATGTGAAAGTCTTAAATTTATAGATGAATTTGGGAATGATAGGTACGTATTACCGGCAATAATGAATCTGTCAATCCACAAACAAATTTCACTAATTTATCCTTTCTTTAATTTCTCTCAACAGTTTTAGAATTTTCAATGATGCTACCTTGTATATCTTTTCTTACTTTGAGAATTTAAAAAAATTTCAAAGAATTGTAAATATGATTGCTTTCTAAGTTTAATTTTTCTAAATGTTAATTTTTCATATATAAAAATATACCTGGTTATTAATATTTTTTCATCTGCTTCCCTTCTAAATTTCAATCATTAGTTCTAGAGTTGAAATAAGACTTTTCATATAAACAGTTTTGTCATCTATAAATAGACATAGCTTTATTTCTTCCTTTCTCATCTTATCATCTTTAATTCCTTTTCTCTTGCTTTAGTCTACCAATTAAAACTACAGTAAAATACCAAACAAGAATGGTGAAAGTACACTTTTTTGTCTGCTTCTCAAACTTTGGGGAAAAGTTTCAATATTTCACTACTGAGCATGTTATAAGTTGTAGATTTTTCATAAATACTCTTTGTCAGTTGAAGGTGTTTCTTTCTGTTCCATGTTTGGAAACATTTATTAATTTTTTTTTTGAGATCATGAATTGGTATTGAATTAAAATATTTTTTTTTGTACATCCATTCAAATGATACTATGATTGTTCTCTTTTTTAACTTGGTGAATTTATTGATCATTTTAAAGTTAAACCATAACAAATTACCTCAAAAGTTAGCACCTTAACACAATAATCATTTATGATCTCACAAATTTGGGGATCAGGAACCCAGACAGTGCTTAGGCAGGTGTCAGAGACTCAAGACTTCTCATGAGGATTCAGTCAAACTATTGTTTGAAGTTGTGGTCTCATCTGAAAATGTGACTTTCAGGAAGATTTTCTCTGACACTCACTCACATGGCCCCCATGCATCATGAGCAGCTAAAGGCTCAGTTTCTCACTGGCTGTTGATTTCCGTAGGGCTGGATATGAAAGGTGGGTTGCCCAATAACGATCAGTTAAGTGAGAGATTGGTTACCTGTATACTCAGTCTTGTGCTCGACTCTTTGCGACCCCATGGACTGTAGCCTGTCAGGCTCCTTTGTTTGTGAAATCCTCCAGACAAGAACACTGGAGTGGGTTGCCGTTTCCTCCTCCAGGGGATCTTCCCACCCAGGGATTGAATCCACTCCTCCTGCACTGACAGGCAGATTCTTACCACTGCGCTACCTCAACAAGACAAAAACTAATCTTTTAAACAACACAATATCAGAAGTTAGCAGTGAGTTACTAGAACCCGTCCACACCCAAGAGGAGGTGATTTTAAGAACAGGAAAACCAGAGTGCAGGCATCACCAGGAATCATCTCAAAGTTCTGCCTACCCTTGGTCTTTGGTTTCTCTTTCCTCCTTGGCTGATTTCTTTTAGATTAAATCAAAACAACTTTTTATAAGTTAATCTTTCTTTACCTATTCTCCTTTAGGTCTTCCCAGGTGACTCAGTGGTAAAGAATCTGCCTGCCAGTGCAGAAGTCATGGGTTCGATCCCTGGGTCAGAAAGATCCCTTGGAGAAGGAAATGGCAACCTACTCCAGTATTTTCACCTGGGAAATCTCATGGACGGAGGAGCCTAGCAGGCTACAGTCCATGGGGTTGCAAAGAGTCAGACACTACTGAGTGACTAAATAACAATAAACAGCATTTTCTTTTTTTTTTTTTAATTTTTACTTTATTTTGCTTTACAATACTGTATTGGTTTTGCCATACATTGACATGAATCCGCCATGGGTGTACATGAGTTCCCAATCCTGAGCCCCCCTCCCACCTCCCAGCCCATATCATCTCTCTGGATCTTCCCCGTGCACCAGCCCCAAGCATCCTGTATCCTATATCGCACATAAGCTGGTGATTCGTTTCTTACACGATAGTATACATGTTTCAATGCCATTCTCCCAAATCATCCCACCCTCTCCCTCTCCCACAGAGTCCAAAAGTCCGTTCTATACAGCGTTTTCTTTTTAGCTATATCTCTTTGCATTATTTTTTAATTTGGATGCCTCATAAATAGTCTTCACTCTTTACATTGTACTTAAAATTTAGGAATACTAATTTAAATGTAGAATCATTGACCACATTTTTTTTTTTAATGAAACACACCTTTTACTTGTTTTTTTTTTTTTTTTTTTTTACTTTACAATATTGTATTGGTTTGATTTAAACCCAGCTCATCACCTTTATGCTGAAATCATTATGTTATGAATAATAAACTCCATAAGCCAATGTTATCATTTTTTAAACAAGTCAAGTGTATTTTAAAGGAATTATTAGAAAATGCCCTTTTATTTTTTATGGTATATTTGCCACTTTATTTATTCCTGAAGATTTGAATTTTCCACCTATGTCATTTCCTTTCATTTTGAAGAACTTTTTCTAGTATATTTTGTATTGATGGTGGGCTGGTCATAATTCTTTTGGCTTTCTTTTACCTTAAAATGCTTTTATTTCACCTTTATTCTGGAAGAATGATGTTTTATTTTTGGTTTGCTATGGGTATCATCTGAGGTCTTGATTTTTTTTTTTTTTCCCCAGCACTTTTACAAGTGTCTTTACATTATCTTTGGCCTCCATAGTTTCTGATAAAAGTCAGAATTTGGAATCTTTGCCATCTTTGGAATTCTTTTTACCTTTTAAATAAGGTGCCATTTTTCTCTGGAAACTTTCAAGGTTTTATCTTTCCTTTATGCTAGACTGAAAGTAAAAGTGAGGTTTGTTCTTCAATCTGGATGTGGTGTTGCATATAGACCCTACAGAGTGCTAAAGCACTAATGAAACTGAGAATGAAGTACAGTCAAATGTATAGGTAAAGATTCGAGGAAAGGCACAGCCTCTATAAGCGTCCTTTCCTGCAGCTATGATTACATCATCTCTTTCGGCTTTCTGCATTCCTATCCCCCATGCCCGAACATGTATGCACACTGAGAGACCCAACTGTAAGGACACACACCTGTCCCCTGTGGTCAGCATAATCCAGTCTTTAACTAAGACAGTTCTAGGAGCTCTGCTCTTACACCTCTGGTCTCAGGAACCAGTGATTCTTGCTTCTGCTTATCATGAACCCTGTGCCCATTTCGGCACCTGTGGGTCTATTGATAACAAACGCCTCTTGCATCAGAAAGGTGAGCAAAACACATAGGCAGACTTTCATGTAAACTGGATTAACTTCTAAGACCATGAACCTTATTAAGCATTTGTGGAAGAAGTTTGGAGTAAACACTTTTAAGACTTAATATTGTGTTCGTGGAAAGGCAGTCAGTAGCTGAGAATTCATCAAAAGAAGGTACTGACACTTCAAAATCAATACACATAATGGGATCCTCCTTCCAACCGAAATGAAATGCAGGAATGGTTTGTATGTTTACCGAGATTATACAGTCTTGGCTTTTTGAGGTGACAGCAGATGGTCCGATAAGAAGTGGCAGGACTGAGTGCAGGGACCCAGCATCTCATCTCAAGCTCTCTTAACCATGAAATCTATGAATTTATGCTTAACCGAGCAATGGGGGGAGAAAATCATGTACAGTCTTAGGGCGAGTCAGGGTGACTGAGTGCACCCTGTACTTCTCAAGAGTAATTAAATCTTAAGCATTTTTTCCTATCTCACATTTTTTTAAAGGGTGTGCATTTCTACTTTTCTTGAAATGTCACCCATCAAAAAATGTCACTTACACATGCTTGTACTGTTTCATTTAGTTTTAGATACTTTGTGACTTGGCTTCGATCATTTTTATTTCTTATTTCCAAGCTTCAGATCCTTAGCCAACTAAGCATCAGTGCTGACTCTATTTTCCAAATTCTATCATTCTTTAAATATCATTTGGGATTATTTCCAGTACTTCATTGATTTTTATGTTTTTCTCCTTTGTTTTTCACTCAGAATACTGGTAGTGTATTGTCCACATTGTTTTTAGTTTCAAATATATTGGGAATAATTTAAATATGAAATCTGATATCAAATACTGATATATCTAGAGGAAGAAGGGTATATAAAAGAATATTTGCACAGCATACTCTTTCCAAAGAGATGAAAAGCAATCTCTAAAGAAATATTCTAATATCACATACCAGGTTAATAAATAGAATTCATTCATAATGGTCTTGTAAAAGATAAAATATGTTTAATGCATGCTTAGCTTTCCAAATAAATTCAGATTATTTTAAAAAAAATCAATAGTCTGTCCTCAAAAAAAATTATTTCTTCCTCTTTCAAGTTATTTAATTCACAGCAACTCATTAGAAAAAAAACTATTTAATCATTTTTGCATTTTATGATTTCATTGCTCTATTATTTTCTTTGTACAACATAAACTAAGTGTATTGCTATTGCTATTTTAGTGTCAAATCAAATACTGCAGAGATATTCAGCTACTCTTTGAGGCTGTATACACAGCATTTTATGATAAAATGTTGAAAATAAAACTTTTAGATCAGGATGATGAAGATGAATGATCAATTTTTCACATATTGTTTTTAATTCATGGAGGAAGTCAAAGACAATAAATTGATAGATTGAAGAACTTTTTATTGCTAGATAGGGTGCCAAAAAAATAAAAAGAAAGGCCACTTTTTTTATGTGAAAAAAATTACAAGTGAAGAGAAACTAGAAATAAAGAGGGAGTCATTTGAATAAACGCATCTTCTTTTTAAGACATTTAAAACAAATTAAGTTTTTTTTAGCCTGTAGATATTTCCAAAGCAAAAGCAATTCAACTTCAAAACCGTCTCAGCTGACCTTACCTTTAAGTCGCTGGGAGTGACAGAGACACTGAGGGAGAAATCAAGGACATGATTAATTATATCTTGATTCTAGTCAACAATGAGCAGCAGGGTTTTCTAGAAGACTTCAACCACCATCTCCTTGATCTGAATACTGCTTTCTCCAGAAACTCATTAGCAACTGAATAGCTGGAAACTGACTGTTAAATCTTTTTAACTAAAGTAGCCTTCCAGATCCAAGGAGTATTCTGAAATTCTTTTTTGTATATTTACTTATTTTTTATTGGAGTAGCAACCCACTCCAATATCCTTGCCTAGAGAATTCCATGGACAGACTATGGGGTGGCAAAAAGTCAGACAGGACTGAGTAACTAACAATTCTAACACATAGCTTCTTTACAATGTTGCATTCATTTCTGCTGTATACCAAAATGACCCAGCTATAAAATATATATATATCCCTTCTTTCTGGATTTCCTTCCCATTTAGGTCACCACAGAGCACTGAGCAGAGTTCCCTGTGCTGTCCAGTCAGCTCTCGTAGTTCTCTCTTTCATGCATAGCATCAATAGTGTATATGTGTCAATGCCAATCGCCCAACTAGTTCTTAGATCTACATTTTTTCAACAGGTGGTTGGAGTTGTCAAATACATTGTAATACTCGTTAGCATGTTTGCTGTTAGATTTGGAAAAAGTGTACTTGAGGAATCGCTCATTTATATGATAGATTAAATAATAGAATGAGAAGAAGAGATTATGAATTACAGAGGACACTAGATTAATTATCCATCACATTTGCTTCATCCTTTCCATCCGCACTGTTGATGTTTTCTTAGGAGCCCTCACACACTGCCCCTAAAATAAAGCCAGAGCTCCCAAGGATGGTCTGTTTCACTGCTTCCCCTTAGGTCCCTCCTGTGCTTCTAGGTTAACCTTCAGAAAGCCGAGTTAAAAGTAACAGATGGCCAGTGGGACCCTGCTGTATACAACAGGGAGCTCAGCTCAGTGCTCTGAGATGACCTAGAGGGGTGGAGGTGGGATGGAGGGGAGGAAATCCGAGAGAGAGGCGACATCGGTATGTGTATAGCTGATTCACTTTGTTGTACAGTAGAAACTAACACAATATTGGAAGCAATTATACTCCAAGTTTTGAGCTTCCCTGGTGGCTCGAAGGTGGTAAAGAATCCACCTTCATATGCGGGAGACCCGGATTTGATCCCTGAGTCTGGAAGATCCCCTGGAGAAGGGAATGGCACCCCACTCCAGTATTCTTGCCTGGACAATTCCATGGACAGAGGATCTTGGCAAACTACAGTCCACGGGATCCCAAAGAGTCGGACACGACTGAGTGACTGACACTTTCACTTTATACTCCAGGTTTTAAAAAGAAAGGAAGAAAAAGGAAAAACAGCCACTGTCATGCTTTTCCATTTCCTATAGGAAATGTATCCTAAAATCATTACCCTACTTTCAAAGCCCTGAACCTATTGCTTTCCTACATCATTTCCCATTCCTACCTCTCATCCCTATGAAGTCTCCCAAATAAATAGACTCAGCTTTTCCTAAACACACTTCTACATCTTTAATCACAGGAATTCCCTGCTGGCTTTTAATGCTTATCCTCGATCTCTGTAGCCCATGTCTTGAATTCAGCCAGAGAAGGAAAAAAAAAAATTCTTTCTCCTCTGAAATCCCTTAAAACTTTACCTGTACATCTTTTAATTCAGCACTTATCATTTTCCACCTCTTGTTATGTTAATTCTGGCATTCAAGACACAGGCAGAGTACGTTAATTCCCTCCAGCACTTCTTGTGGAGTTTTGTAGATGGTGCACTCTCCAAACCTGATTGGTGAATGGGTAGATAAACCATCTTCCTGATTTGAAGCCTTTTCCTGCTAACTGTCCTTGTCTTTAGTGGAAATTGTGAGTAAGAGCTTGAAAGACAGTGAGGAAATTGGTACTGAAAGCTGGAAAAAAAAAAAAAAAAAGCCCCTGCTGTCCAGTAGAGGAAATCTTGGCATCACTGTTGCTTGTGGTACTGAGGGAGAGCAAAAATATTCATAAGAAACCTGCATGTTTGGAGGGAAATTTCAGGTAAAATGTTGAAAGGGCCAAATCACTTCTTGTAGCTACATATTATAGCTTGCATAAAGAGACTTGAGCAAAAATAAAGTGAATTTTCTATTTTCAAATAAAATTTAGAGGATACACATACACACTCACACACACACACACACACACACACCCATATATATATATGAGAAAAGACTTGCTGGTTTCAAAAATAAAAGGTCATCCTTGTTTTCTTCTATTGGGAAAATTTGTCTGGACTCAGGGAAAATAACCTTAAAAGTTATTACTAAATATTGAGTACAGTTCTCTGTGCTATACAGTAGGTCCTTCAGTTTCTTTTGATTTAAAAGTCAAGCGTTTGGAAAGTATCAATTATTTATGATTACATAGGATACAACTTAACACTTTGTGATATTTATTGAGCAGTTCAAACTATTTGCAAGAATTGATATTTAATAATTATTATTTTTTAGATATTCCCCCAATAACAAAAATAAACTTCACTGAAACACATGAAGGAAAGCTTATTCAAGCTTACAATTGCCATTCTGGTCCATGAATTTTTAAGTAAAGTGGTAAAGAATCTGCCTGTCAATGCAGGAGATGCAATAAGAGATGCAAGTTTGATCCCTGGATCAGGAAGATCCCCTGGAAAAGGAAATGGCAACCCATGCCAATATTCTTTCCTGGAGAATCCCATGGACAGAGGAGCCTGGAGGGCTATGGTTCATAGACTTGCAAAGAGTCACACACTACTGAAGCGACTTAGCAGGCATACATGTGCGTCATAAAAGACTAAATAAGAAGAAAACGGAATAATGTTGGAATTTTAAAGGATGATTACATGCTGAATAAATCATTGTTTTTTCAGCTTTTTATAGTGTGGGCTGAACTACTGTATGATCTTTTGAGAAGATATAAAAGAGTCTGGAGACATGCATAGTCCATTTTTAGCTTTCATTGAACACAACTTAGAATTTAGAATTTTCTGTTTTGTGTTGCTGTTTAGTCCTGAAGCTGTGTCCAACTCTTGTGCGACTGCGTTGTAGCCTGCCAGGCTTCTCTGTCCATGGGATTTCCCAGGAAGGAATGCTGGAGTGCGTGGCCACTTCCCTTTTCCAGGGGATCTTCCGACCCAGGGATCGAGCCTGAGTCTCTTGCACTGACAGGTCGATGCTTTACCGCGGAGCAATCAGGAAAGCCCCCTTTGTTTTCCGTACATGACGTTGAAAACAGTCATAGATGAGAACCTTTCACAATTAGGTGAATCAGAAGATGAACGCAAGGAGACAGAGAACAGCGCTCCAGACCCTAATGATGATGGCGTTCAGTTCAGTTCAGTTCAGTCGCTCAGTCGTGTCCGACACTGTGCAACCCCATGGACTACAGCGCTGGATCTTATGTATGAAATCTTAGACCATGATTCCTCAGATGATGATATCCAAATACATTTTCTCAAAGTCAAGAGTATATAAGGGAACTGTATTTCTAAATCCAGAAATGAATTAGATATTCTCATCCAGAGAACCACTCAGAAAGGAAGATTCTATCATGCAATAATTTGCCACAAGAATCTGAATCATCTTATTTTGCTGAAAGGACTTGGACTATTCTGATATTTGTGGTGAACCAAAGTTTACATAATGTAAGGGAATCTACTAAGCTTGAATTGTTACTATTAATAAAAGGCTTAACAATGTTGTTTTTGCTATCCCTTTGTTCTTCTGTAAATTATTGCAACTATGATGACATAAAATGCTACTTTCAAAAGGTCTGTTTTATCTAGATAGAAAATAAGAATGTCACTTTTTCCTAGTGTAAGTGTTTCAGAAGAGTGTAAAGAACATTAAAGATTGAAGATATCTTACGATCATTTTTCTTAAATAATTTTTCCAATTAAGAAATGTCTTTTATACCATGCTTCAGGAGAAGTTGGACACCTACAAGTGAAGGAAACGTGCTACCTCTTAAAATAGCCCATAATATGTATAGTAAAGGTCAAGAGTTCTTCTGTACCTTTTGTACGTAAATAGCCTTTTAGTTGTCAAGAAAGAAATATCTCCATTATGTTGTCTTCTTGACTATTTTCAAGCACATATTGTTTTAAAATTAATATAAATATCATAATATAAATAATATACTATAAATAATGAGAAAAATTGTCCCTATATCTTGATCATTTAAGAATAAAACTGGCTACAGAGTTCTATGTACTGAAATTATGCTCCATTCATAACCTTATCATCACTGTAGCTTTTTACTAGACTCATCATACTGTTGGCTTGTATTGAAGTTTCAATCAGTTTAACACTGATGTATTTCATGTGAAGGCTGCCAAGCCTGATTTCTCTCTTCCTGTACATGTTCAATTTTTTTTAATATGAAAGAAAGAATTTACAATATCTCCATTAAATTCAAGGATATAAATTTGCATATTTCCAGCCCATCCAGGTTCTCTGTATAATTTGATTTCCAAGGGATAGAGATATTGCTTTTAGGCCTGATCAATATTTACCTTTATTTCTTTCTAAGATTTTCTATGAAAAGAGTATATTTAACTGGATTGATAACAAAACAGAAAAAAAATTGATTCACCCTCAAGTATATATTGTTCTGTTGTTGTTTGGTTGCTAAGTTATATCTGATTTTTTTGTGGCTCCATGGACTGTAGCCCACCAGGCTCCTCTGTCCATGGGGTTTTCCAGGGAAGAACACTAGAGTGGGTTGCCATTTCCTCCTCCACGGGATCTTCCTGACCCAGGGATCAAGCTCATGTCTCTTGTGCCTCCTGCATTGGAAGGCAGAATCTTCACTGAGCCACCAGGAAACCCCATACATTGTTTATCCCAATGCAAATATGTAGTTAAGCTGTATCATTGGGCCCACATTGGAGTGCAGCATCTTAATTCCAACTTGAATCTAAATCTTTGTACACATATAATTGATTTGAGAGAATGATCATGTAGTTATTTCTACAAAGCCTAGATAAAGATGCCCTTTCTTTATCTAAGAGCTTCTAGAGGTAAAAGAGAAGTTTAAGAAATAGCCCTTCACATGAACATTGGAGATGAGCAAATATAAGGAAATTGTATACTGTCCACTGAAATTTTCCTTACACCATTCACTAATCTCAAAAATAAGTTTATGAATTTAAAATAATAATTTTACAGTGTATATTTAACAATAACCATTAAGAAAATGGGTATGTGAACTACAGACTGAGAAAATATTTACAGTACGTATATTTGACAAAGATTTATTTTTAGAGCAAGTTTGGGCTTTCCAAGTGGCACAGTGGTAAAGAATCTGCCTGCCAGTGAAGGAGACACTGGTTCAGTCCCTGATTTGGGAAGATCCCCTGGAAGAGGGCATGGTTACTCATTCCAGTATCGGTGCCTGGGAAATCCCATGGACAGAGGAGCCTGGCAGTCCATGGAGTCTCAAACAGTCGGACACCACTGAGCACAACACACCACACAAAGGCATAATCTTTAAACCAACCAACCCAGTAAAAACAAGCAAAATACCAGACACAAGACAGAAGATATAGCCAATTGCACATAGCCAATAGCTAAAGAGAAAGCATTCAAAATAATGAGTCATCCGAGAAATGCAAATTTAAAACCACACTCAGATGCCATTAGCAGAGCTGAAATAATACTGACAACACTAAATACTGGCAAAGATTTAGAGCAACTGGGTTGCTGGTGAGACTATGAGAGGCAAAACAAGGTCAGGGAACGCTTTGGCAGATTTGTGTCTATTCATGCAATAGCTGTGATCAGGAACAAAAAAGGAGAAATACACAAACAAAACCTTCAAAAGTACATGAGTGAATCTCATAAAACATTGTTTTCAAAAGCAGTCAGACATATACACAGTAATTATATATTGTATGGTTCTATTTGCATGGTGTCGAAGAAGATGCAAAATTTCTTGCTGATTGTGGAAGTCAGAAATACTTTCAGTAGATGTGTTTGGAAATAGCAGGAACTGAATGGAAGGAATCATGAGGAAATTTCCTGGTGACAAAAATGTCCCCTTTCTTGTTTGAGTTGTGGGTGTATTCAATTACTAAAGTTCCCAAGTCTACAACTTTAAAATCTTAAAGTCACCAACTTACCAGCTTTAACAATTCGCTAAACTGAAAGCACTTGTGAGTTTTTGTTTTTTTTTTAATGTGATGCATGTGTATGTGTGTTAGTCACTCAATCATGTTTGACTTTTTGAGATCCCAGGGACTGTAGTCCCGCCAGGCTCCACTGGCCATGAGACTGCCTAGGTAAGAATAATGGAGTGGTTAGACATTCGCTTCTCCAACAGATCTTCACAACTCAGGGATCGAACCCAGGTATCCTGCTTTGGCAGGTGGATTCTTACCACTAAGCCACCAGGGAATGCCCCAGTGTGAGGTATACCTCTCTACATATATTTTATTCACAATATATGTCAATCAAGCCACCATGCTGTATACCTTGACCATATACAGGGATGTATGTCAATTATTTATCATTAAAGCTAGGAAAAGTATGTGTTAAAATAGTTTAATAAGATAAATGTATCATACACATAATTATGATAATGTTAATAATAGAAAATGTAATATCCTAAATCTGAAATTTGTTATCTATAGATCTGTGGACAAATTACCCATAAGTCTTGACAGTTTGGCATAAAGTGTAAAGAATTAATTTTAGCAGAATGGTGATTGGTCATACTGAGATTATTTCATTATATTACTTTATAAGTCACAAATATGATAGGAATGAGAAAATGAGTGAAATAACTTACTGTGATAACTTTCAATAACATGTAAAGTCATTCCATTTTAGTTCTAAGTATATTTTGTTTGAGGAAAATCTCTAAAATTATTGTCATATAAATCTTCAAACTCTCATTTACACCTTTTTCATTTGACTCTGTAAGAAATCCAGGCTTTGGAATCAACATTGTTCTCTTCCAATTTTGGGCATATATTGTTTAAAGCTTAGACACATTGGAAAAAAAAAAAAAACCTGCTTTTTCCAGAATGCTTAATGGATTTTTAATACATGTGGGCCAGTGGTCTATATCCTAAAATTTAGATTTGTTTTCCTAAGGACCTGCTTTAATATTTAAAATGCATGTATGTTGCAATTAAGAATACCCCCCTTTCAATATTCTTGCGTCCATATTTTTCTCCTTTCACAGTGTTTGCGTACTTTTGTTCTTTATCCATTTTTCACCTGAGACTATGGTCAGGTTGTCCTTAGAAGGCTCACTTAAAATATTCTTATCTCTCTGTAACACTGTCCTATCACATTCCATATGTCTCCTTTATCTTTTGCCCCCGATTAGCCTTTTACAAATAATGGAAGGAACCAAATCTTACCTTAGGAATCACTGTAAAATGCATAAATTAGGTCAGTAGTATTGTCTAGAAAACATAGAGAAAGCAACAGATTAAGGAAACCACATAGAAGAGGAGGTGCCCCAATGAATATGTGCAATTTGTGTGTCAGAGTAGTTCCATTTCTAATGAAAAAGTTATCGTAAAGGCTCTGATGGTGAATGATTGATGTTTTTCACTCTAGAATTGTCAGGTAGGTTCAATTCACAGAGGAGCATCCAGATTTTTGAATATGTTGCAATTGTGAATAATTCTGATTTTTCATTTTAGCAAAGTTCATTTCCATTACATTTAGGCGAAAGATGAAAGAAGGAAAGAAACAAAGAAAAGGAAAAGGAAGTTTATGTTACTTTGACAGCTAATGGCAGTCAGGCATTGTATTCAACCCCCTTTATTCCCATAGGAGCCCAGTGAAATAGTTATGGTTATCTACATTTCATAGGTATACAGAAATAGAAGTTTAAAGATAAGTCTAAAATTGCATGCAGTGGGCGAAGCTGAAATTTTACACCTGGCCATCTGATGCCAAAAGTTAAACCCTTGTCATGATGGAACCTGTCCTTTCAAAGCAAATTGTTTTATTATCTAAAGAGAACAATAAGAATCATTTTATTTCTGTTCAATATTTACTAATACCTCACTTCCTTGGAGCTTTTAGGCAAATTAATTAACTTAAATAACTGAAATTTTTTAGATAGTGGAGGGTCATAGGACAATTGTCCATTAATTGAGATGGACATATATACCTGTCTTCACAATAATTGCTTAAGTGCCTAGTCACTCAGTCGTGTCTGACTCTTTGTGACACCATGGACTGTAACCCACCAAGCTCTTCAGTCCATGGAGTTTTCCAGGCAAGAATACTGGAGTGGGTTGCCATTTTCTTCTCCAGGGGATCTTCCCAACCCAGGGATCGAACCCGGGTCTCATGCTTCTCTTGCATTAGTAGGCAGGGTCTTTACCACTAGCACCACTTCAGAAGCCCTGATAATATCAACAGTATATCTTCAGTCCCCACTCCCACCAAAATGTACAGTAATTTGAAATGATGTGTTACTGAAAAAAATAGTTCTATCAGGTATTACTACTTGGTATTAAACTATTTGCTTGAATGGCCACATAAAATGGCCTCATAGATTTAATTCTGGCATTGTTTTCTTTCTGCCTATTGTAGTTTTCTTACTGAATTGGTATCTGACTTCACTGCAGTCAGTGTCTATTGATATATGACACCCTCTCTTCCCCAAATTAAGATATCTGATATGAAGTAACCAAGCTTATTTAATTTTTAACTTAAAAAAAAAAAAATGTCTCGGTAGAGAATAAAACAAGGCTTCCCTGGTGGCTCAGACTGTAAAGAATCTGCCTGCAATGCAGGAAACCTAGGTTAAATCCTGTTCAAAATATTTAATAGTCAAAATATGTTTACAAATGTTATGCTTTCACAAAGAATTTTAATCACAACTTGTCTCAAACTTTTGCTATTTTCATGGGCTACTTTTCATATTATCTGACTTAATATTACATCTTACCTTCTAATTTGGCTAGTAAATTACTATTATCATATTATCTACTGTATTCACACATTTAAAACTAAATAGACTTTGCTAAACCTTGGAAAATGTCCATAAATGCATTGGTATTTAATATTTTAAAAAAACTCTAAAATGTGTTCATCCTACTTATTGTTTTCAGAGGCAGGTCTGCTTAGCTAATATTTTTTAATTTAAAAAAAGTTTATGCACAATTTAACACAACATACAAAATTACACCTCTATAAAAGTATAATTAAAGTAACAAAATAAATAACAAGTAAAACCAATCCATTTATCCTTGTGTCAAGTTTATTATTTCTGAAAACCTCAAAATGTGCAAAAAAAGTGTTTCTTAAAAATACATAGCTTGAAGATTTGTCATTTTTTTAAATTAGCAGATAAATCAGTATCTATAAAATGGTTAATACAATATCATATGTTTTAAACACTAACAAAATACCCTACAATGTTTAGAAGCAACAAATATAAATCAGTAATATGATTTTAAATATAATGTTTTAAAATATTTTTTCAAAAATCTGGGCTGCTGAAAATTTATTTTTTCTTAGTATAAAAATGGATATAATTCTACTTAAGGAGATCACTATTGGACATAAGTGCCTGGCCACAGCAAACAAGTCATTAATACATTTTAATACATTTTAATAAACACCTATTACATTTAAGGTTCCCTGAAACGTCCTGTATGGAGAAGGATATTGTTTCTGAAATTATAGAACTTTCAGTTTGTACAAAGTGGAGAGAATGAGATAAGGGGGGATTATTTGTAATTTATTAAATCACAGTCTGACAACTGTTTGCCTCCAGAATGAAAAATTATTTTCTTAAATCATAGTAAATGAACCAGATTAATTGTTAGAATAAAATGTAGAAGGTCCATTATGGGACTGTAGGAGGAATAAGAAATAAAAGACATCCAAACTGAAAAGAAAAAAAAAAAACCTGCTTCTCTGCAGATAAAATAACATCTAATGATACCCTGAAAAAACCGCTAGAGCTAATTTTTAAAATGCAGTAAAGTTGCAGGATACAAAATCAACAAAATTCTGTTGCAATGAGCTATCAGGATAATTTTTTTTAATCATATACAATGGTGCAAAACATTAAATTTATCTGCTAGTATACAACTTTTGAGGAAAATAATTTTTAGAAAAGTGTCAAACATAGATATTAATGTGATCTCTTATTTACTGTAGGAGAAACATTAAATGTCTCAATTGCTTTTTGTACAAGAATAATGACATACCCTGACTAGTGGTGATCAAGAAAATATTACGCTTGGACCAAAGTGAAATAAAGTAAAAGACAAGAAAGGAAATAGAGCCAAATGGAATAAGTGATGGCAGAGAAGTAAATAGTGACTTACGGTCTAAACTGATAAACTACAGGTCTCTTAAAAGACGAGTCTTTACAGTTTGCTAAAAAGCTCTGATATTAACAAGACAAAAATAAATTAAGAATGTTATATAGGAAATGAGACCATTGTGAAGAGGAAAAGGATGTTTCGTGGAATATTTGAGGGTAAGTCACAGGACAAAGGCAAACTTTATGTGGAATAAGCATGCCAGAATCTATGGAACACCCTAATGGACCGAAGACCAGCTCTCACCAAGTTCTGTGTTAGTTGGGATTCAAGTAACCCTTTAAGGAATCTTTTGCTTAATGAGGTCTGAAATTAAATCTGCGGAATTACTGAATCAAGTAACATGCCTTGCTAAAAAATAGAGAGTAAAAAATTTACTAACCGATGACCATGGAATGCATGGCAGAAACATATGTCTGGTTTTAAGTAAAACACTTTGAAAGAGAGCAAACAATACATATTCAGGAATACTAGTATAAAAAATCAGCTTCTAAACTTCCATGACAATAGCTGGAAGAGAAAGCCCAAATAACTCAGCTAAAAATCATCCAAGGACTGGCACAGATATTTCTACCCAGAAGAAATACAAACGGCCAATAAGCGCATGAAAAGATGCTCGACATTATTTGTTGTTGTTGAGTCACTAAATCGTGTCCAACTCTTTTTTGTGACCCCATAGACTTTAGCCCGTCAGGCTCCTCTTTCCATAGCATTTCCCAGGCAAGAACACTGGGGTGGGTTGCCATTTCCTTCTGCAGGTCAGGCCTTCCTGACCTAGAGATGGAGCCTGTGTCTCCTACATTGGCAGGCAGATGCTATAGTACTGAGCCACCAGGGAAGCCCTCAACATTACTAGTCAATAGGAAAATGAATGCCAAACCACTATGAGGTACCACTTCAACCTCATAAGGATCACTTTAATTAAAAACAAATAAAATAATAAAAAAAAAAAAAACGAGCAAGGTGTGGGAAAAATTGGAGCCCTCATAGGTTGCTTGTAGCAATGGAAAACAATACTGCTGATTTGCAAAACAATTTCCCATTTCCTCAAATAATGAACATATTGTTACCATATGGTCCAATAATTCAACGTTTGAATATATCCCCAAAATACTGCCAAAACATACCTACACAACAACATGTACATCAATGTGTATAGCTGAGCTATTCACAATAGATTTCCTTTGACTAACAACGGGGTTGGAGAAGGCAATGGCACCCCACTCCAGCACTCTTGCCTGGGAAATCCCATGGACAGAGGAGCCTCGTAGGCTACAGTCCATGGCGTCGTTAAGAGTCGGACACGACTGAGTGACTTCACTTTCACTGTTCAGTTTCATGCATTGGAGAAGGAAATGGCAACCCACTCCAGTGTTCTTGCCTGGAGAATCCCAGGGACAGAGGAGCCTGGTGGGCTGCCGTCTATGGGGTCACACAGAGTTGGATACGACTGACGCAATTTAGCAGCAGCAGCAGCAGCAACAATGGGGTTACAACCATATAAACCCACTGTGATTTGAACATATCCTAAGTCCAAGCTACTGGACCAGCCTACCTTGAAGGTGCTCAGAACTCGTGCATTAGCTCACAGCTGGACAAAATCATCTAGCACAAAGCCTGTTCCATAATAAAGTGTTAAACATGTCATCGAACACTGTACTGAAAGTGAGACAGAGTGGTTGTCTGGGTACAGAATGGTTGTAAGCGTATCAGTTGATTACCCTCGTGAACGCATGGCTGAGTGTGAGCCATGGCTCACTGCCATTCATGGCCCACCATCACCAGAGAGTATGCTACTCATATTGCTAGACTCCCAAGCGGGCAAATTTCACAATTCAAAGCACAGGTTTTAATGAACGTGTTTGTTTTTGAACTATCATATAGTTGAGAAATCGTTAAGCCAAAGTATATTAAGTCAGGGACCTTCTGGGGAGCCAAAAGGTAGAAGCGATGCAAATTTTCATCACTTATGAATGAAGGATATTTAAAGGATGGAATATTATTTGGCCTTAAAAAGTACGCCAAGACCGATACACACTACCACCTGGATGATCCTTGAAAATACTATGCGGAGTAAATGAGGACAGACAAGAAAAGTCACTTGTATCATTCCACTGGAAAAACTGAAGGCAGAAAGGAAAACAGGCAACGGAGGATGGGATGATTGGAAAGCATCACTGACTTGATGAACATGAGTTTGAACAAACTCTGGGAGGTAGTGGAGGACAGAGGAGCCTGGTGTCCACAGGGTTGAAAAGAGGCAGACATGACTTGGCAACTAAACAACAAGAACTGGCAAAGCCATAGAGACAGAAAATAAACTAGTGGTTCCCAGCAGTTGGTGGGCGGTGGCAATTGAAATGTGATTGCTAGTCGTCATAGTCATAGGATTTCTTTTGGGGGTAAAGAAGATGTATTGGTATTTATGACTAGGAATATTTATATTTCTGGGATTGGGACTGACATATATACACTATTGATACTGTGTGTAAAATAGATGACTAATGAGAGCCTACTGAACAGCACAGCAAACTCTACTCAGGGCTCTGTGGTGACCTGAATGGGAAGGAAATCTGGAAAAGAGGGTGTCTATGTATACATACAGCTGATTCACTTTGCTGTGCAGTAGAAACCAACACAAGATTGCCAAGTAACTATATTCCAATAAAAATTAGAAAGAAACGAAAAAGAATGGTAGTAGTCATCTATTCTTGTTAGGAAAAAGTAGACATGATAATTACAGAAACCAAAGCTATTGAGTCATCACTTTGTACCCAGTGTTGTTCTGAGGCCTTCACATATTACGATCAATTTAATATTCAAAATACTATGACATCTATAACTCCTTCACAATTCCTCGTTGTCAACCTTGAATGCCACCAAAAGTCTAAGGAAAATGGGTAAACAGTTCCAAATTGACATACTGCTGCATCTAGTCTTACTGTGTCCTACTCAGCAGAAATGTGTTTGTTTTACTGAAGAATTCTTAACGTATTTGATTAGAAGGACAGCCTCAGGTCCCTTTCAGAATCACACAGAAGATATGGTATAGGCACCGTGTGCTCTGCTTAGGCACTCAGTTGTGTCTGACTCTTTGGTGACCCTATGCACTGTTGCCCTCCAAGCTCCTTTGTTCATGGAGTTTTTTCAGGCAGCAATACTGGAGTGGGGTGCCATTTCCTCCTCTGGGGGATCTTCCATATCCAAGGATTGAACGTGTATCTCATGCAAGGCGGGTGGATTCTTTACCACTGAGCCACTGGGGAAGCCTGCAGGCCCCATATTACTTTTGAAATAAATGTTCTAAGTTCTTCATTCCAAAGTACATGTGGACACTAGAGTTTCAGACAAGTGATGGAGAACCTATACAATTACCCACCTTTTAGAGATAAGGGCTCTAAGTTTCAGGGAGACAAAGAAACTTGCCTAAAGTCACACAGATAATAAGGGCCAGAGCCTTGGTCTGGAATGGGACTCTTTCCAGAATCTCTGCTCTTAATCACGACACCACAGTTGAGAATACTTTGGAAAAATAGATGGCAGCCAGATTGTATCGTTCTCTGGGTTGTAAGCTAAGGAGGTTAGGCTTAATTCTCCTGAAAGAAAATTAGGTGCCAGGCAATTTAACTTTAAGAGCATGGCAATTTGTATTTTGAAATTTACCAGAAAACAAATAGTTTTCAAAGAGAGTGAGCTCATTGGAGGTGGATGGTATAGACTAATTTATATTACCATGGCATATAATGGATAAAATACATTTCCCAGTGGTTTCTCGCTGTGTGCAAAAATGACTTATGCTGTCAGTGGAACAGTGATTATACCCATTAGTGAAATATAAAAATTCAGCTCAATTAAATTACTTATGCTATTTTTTTCCCTTTCCTACGAATATATTTTGACATTCAAGTACATCTTCGTGAGCTAACAGAATTTGAAGCAGCTACAATTTATTCTGTTTCTAATTGTGGTTAAATGATTATGTGATTCATCAATAAACAGATAGCTCAGTTTCACAGTATATCTTAGTTTACAGGGAGATTATGACACCATGACGTGTAGTAATGCAGTGAAGGGGAGAAGTTGAATGCAGATTTGTTATTTCACAAATGCCTCCATAGCTTAAAGTTTAATTTAATGTTTTGGATGAAAGCTGTTATCCTAGAAGAGTGCAGAAAAAATAAATTTGAAAACATAAATTGTAAGAGAATATAACATTTCATCTCACTCAAGAGTTAGCAATTATTAACAGCCGCTTGGTGAGGGACGACGTGGAAAGTGAATACAAATGATTTTTAAATTATTTCACATCCCCTCAGTTACAATGCAATAATTGAATCAGAAGGTTGATTATAATAACAGGTACTAAATACTCATTAGTTCATGAAATCTATGTTAGTGTATTTCTTATCACTTAGATTAATTGCTTACATGAATGTCCTGTGTATGGGTTTGTTAATGTGATGGAGAAGTTTGAACAATTGTGTTATTTCCCTGTGACTTTAGGAACACACACACACAACTAACAATAAAAAGTCTACAATTAGGCTTTCTCTAGTGGTCCAGTGGAGCGTCCCAGGTGGCGCTAGTGGCAAAGAACCCACCTGCCAATGCAGGACGCATAAGAGACGTGGGTTCGATCCCTGAGTCAGGAAGATTCCCTGGAGAAGGGAATAGCAACCCACTCCAGTATTCGTGTCTGGAGAATCCCATGGCGAGCAGAGCCTGGCGGTCTACAGTCCAAAGGGTCGCAAAGAGCTGGACATGACTGAAGCAACTTAGCATGCACAGACACATCGGCAGGCAGATTCCTTACCTCTGAGCCACCACGGAAGCCCACCTGTATTTATATGAAAGTCTCTAAGTCGTGTCTGACTCTTGCGACCCTCAGTATTCTCTAGCCCAGAATACTGGAGTGGAGAACTTTCCCCTTCTCCAGGGCATCTTCCCAACCCAGGGATCAAACCCGTCTCCCGCATTGCAGGCAGATTCTTTACCAACTGAACCACCAGGGAAGCCCTCTGTATTTATAACAACCCTTTAAAAATGTTAAAATGTTTATCAATTACTCATATGTATTCACTTTATTCATTACTTATTGAATTTGTTTTAAAAAGTTATATTTCCTCAGTACATTGTGCAAGACCTCAGTGCTACAATTTATATGCAATTTTGTCCAAGCAAGACCTCCAGGATGAAGGCTTAACTTCAAAAAAGCCAATAACTATATTTATAAATCTGAGTCATGATGGGTTAGGTATAGAAAAAAAAATCATATGATCCAACATCTATACACATTAGCCAGTAAAAATATTTCCATAGACTCAGTTGTTACTAGATATTTCAAAAGCTGATCATTTTCTTCTTGAAAACAGTTACTGAAAATTGATGAGGGAGTTGAGTGTTGAAAACTTCAAGTGTAGCTATTTAGACATAGTGATGAGTATGCATGTGAAGTACACAACAAGCTCCTTAGTATACAGCGTAGTAAAAATTTGTGTACCTTGCTAAGATGACTTAAGGATATTTGAAGAGTCTGTCTCATGAGACTAGGTTATGGCATGTATTTATCTAAAGATAGACCCACTCTCAGCCTCCCCATTAAACATCTGCAGGTAAGTCATTTGCATCGGTTCAAAAACTGAAGGTGAAAACTGATGAACTAGTTTTGTTCTTGCCAACAACTTGCAGAGATGACACAGGCATTGGGAAGATATGAGTGAGGGTTTGGGGACCCCCATCCGAGGTATTTCAAATTAACAGCTAATGGATGTTTTAATAGCTTTTTTATGGTGGGATGAGGCTGAATGAAAATTAACAACCAAAAACAACTGCACTTTCCATAGCAGATCTCTAACTCTTTTACACAATACTTTGATAAGACACAGGAACCCTTGATTTCATGTTTACATGGTGAAATTCCAGTGCATATAAAAAGATTAATATACACTTATGCATATTGCTGGAGGTCTGCTTACTGTTTTTCTGTAACTTGATCATCTAAGTGGCAATATCTTATTCTTATATTACATGTGCATGTTAAAACAAGTCTGTTATTATGAAGTTGCCACCATGATGTACCCAAGTTTTGGTGAAACCAGTCACGAGTTCATTTTCTATCCTCTGCAGATAAATCAGAATCAATTAATGGTGGCTCAGACTGTAAATATGAATTTGCCTGCAATGCAGGAGACCCAGGTTCACTCCCTGGGTCAGGAAGGTCCTCTGGAGAAGGGAATGGCAACCCATTCCAGTATTCTTCCCTAGAGAATCCCATGGACAGAGGAGCTGAGCGGGCTACAGTCCATGGGTTCGCAAAGAGCAGGACACAACTGAGTGACTAACACTTTCACTTTCCACTTTTTCTTTCATGTAGAACCAATTATTACACTGAAAGTTTTGAGGAAGAGTTGTGATCTCTGATCAATGGCCGCTAATCTCTTTTTAAATGTTTCCAATAGAAGATAACAAGGGCGGAAGCATGTTTAAAGCTGATAGCCATGGAATATATTAGTTAGAGAGAATGAGAGTATTAGCTATACAAAAATTGAATTGGAAGGAGAATATATAAGAAACTTGTCTTATTTTGGTTCTTGCAGTCTATATATATGTTCTTAATAAGAACCATCAAACATATAAATATTAAAGAAATTTATCTTTAGAGATAAGTTCATAGGTGCATGTATGAATATATGTATGTGTATATGTATATATGTATGTGTATATGAGTTTGTATATCTGTATATGTATGTGGATGTGTTGTGAATATGTATGTATATATGTATAGATATGTATATATTGTGTATAGATATGTATGTATGTATATGTATGCATATATGTATGTGTATGTGTATATGTCAGAGAAGGCAATGGCACCCCACTCCAGTACTCTTGCCTGGAAAATCCCAAGGATGGAGGAGCCTGGTAGTCTGCGGTCCATGGGGTTGCTAAGAGTGGGACATGACTGAGTGACTTCACTTTGACTTTTCACTTTGATGCATTGGAGAAGGAAATGGCAACCCACTCCAGGGTTCTTGCCTGGAGAATCCCATGGCCAGGGGAGCCAGGTGGGCTGCCATCTATGGGATCGCACAGAGTCGGACACGACTGAAGCGACTTAGCAGCAGCAGCAGCACGTGCATATGTATATACATATATATATTTTCAATGTCCTTAAGGAAAACATGAGGGCAGGTCTGATGCAGGGAAATTTAAATATACCACTTTCAGAACTGTGACCCATGATTATGTGGTTTCTAGGCTCTTGACTCTTAATAGTTGCTTTATTACAGGAAATTTTTCAATGAAATTTTCTTTCTCAGTCTTTCACAAAACAATGCTTTACAGGCTTGATCATTTTAGTGTAAGACAAACCTAATAAATTTTGAAGCTTTGTATTGTTTCATTTAATACTATAAGTGTCTGTGTATTCCTGAGAAGTTTCTTGAAATTGAAGTAATTATTATCCCCTGTTCAAAGTATGGCAACCCACTCCAGTGTTCTTGCCTGGAGAATCCCAGGGATGGGGAGCCTGGTAGGCTGCCATCTATGGGGTCGCATAGAGTCGGACACGACTGAAGCGACTTAGCAGCAGCAGTTCAAAGCACATTCATAATAAAGGTGAACATGAGAAGAAATAGTTATTCCAGAATCTCTTGGAACTTTGAAAAATGTGGTTTCGTTAAGTCAAGTCATTGTAAGCCAGGGACATCTGTGGTTTTGACGGCCTTCTCTGTGCCCATATAGTAATTGAGATGAAGGAAAGTAAAGGAAGAAAAAGTCTTCTGTCTCTTGTTATGGTCAGATGGTAACTCATTTTCTTTCCCAGAACTTTTCCCAGTACACACACACACATACACACACACACACACACACACACACGTACTTATAGCTCATTCACACTGTTGTATAGCAGAAACCAATACAACTTTGTAAAGCAATTATCCTCCAACTTTTAAAAAATCAGATAAATAAGAAAGCAAAAAGTTGCTAAAAAACTGCATCTTTCTAATGGAGATCATGATGTTTCTATGACCTTAGCTGAGAGAGCTGAAATATTAAGAGGGATGAGTAAGCCACAACAACAACATAAGGGGATACTGGTAATATTTATGAGTGAGAAGTGGTGTTCTCTACAACCTGAAATGGGTGAATGAGTAAATGCAGAGAACCTCTTTAAGAAGAGAGAGATTCTTAAAGCCACTTTTATTTACATTATTATTTTATAGGAAATATAGTAAAGTAAGGTAAACACCTGTGAGTACGTAAGAATGCTGGGAGTGAAGCTTTATACCCACATTGGAAAATAGTCACGATATTTGAATACAAAGAAGAGGATTGAAAACTACCTTCTGAAAATGGTGCACACAGGTGAAAGTGAAGCTTTCCTAGTTTTTGATGTCCTTGGTGGAAGAAAAGAAGCAATATTCTGAGCATTTGAAGAGACATGAGAAGTAGGAAATTGATGATAAATTTGCATTTGCATTACCAAGAGCTAAAGTAGACATTTTGAAGTGAATAACTTAAATTTGAAGTGAATAACTTAGAGTCCACCCAACTCTACTGGTTTTGAAGGACATAGAGTATGGAATGTATTGAATTATGAGGTGTGGTCAATGACGTAATGAGCCCCCTCCCCTACAGATGTCCTTGGTACATGTTATGCTAATTTACCAGCTAAAGGAGATTTTGCATATGGGAATAAAGACCTGTGTATTTCCAACTTTATCACGAGGGACCTAATAAAAAGGAAGCAGCATCAGAGTCAGGAAAAAGGAGCTGTGAGAAGCGAACAATGGTTGGAGTGATGCATTCTAAAGATGGAAGAAGAGGTCATGAGTGAAGACATGCAGGAGTCCTCTGAAAACTGGAAAAAAGAAGGAACCAGAATTTCCTCCATAGGAACGCAAACAGGGCAAGCCTTGACTTGAGACCTGTAGGATTCATTTTGGATTTCTCAAAGCAAAACCATGAGATACTATATCTGTGTTGTTTTAAGCCCCTAAGTTTATAATAATCTTTTACAATAGCAATAGGACATGAATATTAATACATGAAGTGAGTGAATATTATAAACCAGAAGGAAGGCAAGCCAGCATATTAAGAAGGAACATTTGAATTACCCCAAACTCCTTAATTTGTAATTTTTCAGGGAGTGGAGGAATCCTCAAGTAAACTTTTCATTATAAAACTAAAATTCAGTTCAGTTCACTACAGTAGCTCAGTCATGTCGGACTCTTTGTGACCCCATGGACTGCAGCACGCCAGGCTTCCCTGTCCATCACCAACACCCAGAACTTGCTCAAACTCATGTCCATTGAGTCAGTGATGCCATCCGACCATGTCATCCTCTGTCATCCCCTTCTCCTCCTGCCTTCAATCTTTCCCAGCATCAGGATCTTTTCCATGGAGTCAGTTCTTCACATCAAGTGGACAAAGTATTGGAGTTCCAGCTTCAGCATCTGTCCTTCCTTGCAATTGGCTGGTTTGATCTCCTTGCAGTCCAAGGGACTCTCAAGAATCTTCTCCAATACCACAGTTCAAAAGCATCAATTCTTTGGTGCTTAGCTTTCTTTGTAGTCCAACTCTCACATCTATATATGACTACTGGAAAAAAACATAACTTTGACTAGACTGACCTTTGTTAGCAAAGTAATGTCTCTGCTTTTTAATATGCTGTCTATGTTGGTCACAGTTTTTCTTCCAAGGAGCAAGTGTACTTTAATTTATTGGCTGGAGTCACCATCTGTAGTGATTTTGGAGCCCCCAGAAATAAAGTCTCTTACCGTTTCCCTGTTTCCCCATCTATTTGCCATGAAGTGATGGGATTGGATGCCATGATCTTTATTTTTTAGATGGTGAGTTTTAAGCTAGCTTTCTCATTCTCCTTTTTCACTTTCATCAAGAGGCTCTTTAGTTCTTCACTCTCTGCCTTAAGAGTGGTGTTATCTGCATGTCTCTGGTTATTCATATTTCTCCCAGCAGTCTTGATTCCAGCTTGTGCTTCATTCAGCCCAGCATTTTGCATGATGTACTTTGCATATAAGTTAAAGAAGCAGGGTGACAATATCTACCCTTAACATACTCCTTTTCCAATTTGGAGCTAGTTCCATGTCTGGTTCTAACTATTGCTTCTTGACATGCATACAGATTTCTCAGGAGACAAGCCAGGTGGTCTGATATTCCTATCTCTTGAAGCATTTTCCACAGTGTATCGTGATCCACACAGTCAGAGGCTTTGGTGTAGTCAATAAAGCAGAGTAGATATTTTTCTGGTATTCGCTTGCTTTTTTGATGATCCAATGGATGTTGGCAATTTGATCTCTAGTTCCTTTGCCTTTTCTAAATCCAGCTTGAACAGCTGGAAGTTCACGTTTCACATACTGAAGCCTGGCTTGGAGAATGTTGAGCATTAGTTTGCTAGCATGTGAAATGAGTGTAATTGTGTGGTGGTTTGAGCATTCTTTGGCATTGCCTTTCTTAGGGACTGGAATGTAAACTGACCTCTTCCAGTCCTGTGGCCACTGCTGAGTTTTCCAAATTTGCTGGCATACTGAGTGCAGCACTTTCACCAGCATCATCTTTTAGGGATTGAAATAGCTCAACAGGAATTCCATCCCCTCCACCAGCTTTGTTTAGTGATGCTTCCTAAGGCCCACTTAACTGCACATTCCAGGATGTCTGGCTCTAAGTAAGTGATCACACCATCATGATTATCTGGGTCATGAAGATCTTTTTTATATAGTTCTTCTGTGTGTTCTTGCTGTCTCTTCTTAATATCTTCTGCTTTTGTTAGCTCCATACCATTTCTGTCCTTTATTGTGCCCATCTTTGCATGAAATGTTCCCTTGGTATCTCTAATTTTCTTGAAGAGATCTCTAGTCTTTCCCATTCTATTGTTTCCCGCTATTTCTTTGCATTGATCGCTGAGGAAGGCTTTCTTATCTCTCCTTGCTTTTCTTTGGAACTCTGCATTCAAATGAGTACATCTTTCCTTTCCTCCTTGGCCTTTAGCTTCTCTTCTTTACCCAGCTATTTTAAAATTATGTGGGTAAAAACAAATAAGTATACAATAAATGCCCTTGTTTTCAAAAAAGTGTGTTTTCAACAATGTAATTTTTAACAATGTGTTTTCAGCAATGTATTTTATTTTGTAACTCTATAGATGTACATTGTTGCCATTCAGAGTATTATGCACAAGTTCAAGATTTTACTGAAGCTATTGCTGTTGATCAGCCACTAAGTTGTGTCCGACTTTTCAACCTCATGAACTGCAGCTCCCCAGGCTCCTCTGTCCTCCACTATCTCCCGGAGTTTGTTCTTTTCCTCTTTGGCTTACATATTATTCTTTAAGATGACCATCGATAAATATTAATTTGATACTGCTGAAATAATATTTTTAATGGATTATTGTTGTATGACAGGTTCAAGAAAGTTTCACTTATTTTATTTTTTCTGTAGCTACATGCAGACTAGAAAAATTAAGACTAACACTGCAATTTTTCCTTTTCTTTCCTTTGAAATACACATGTATTTGTCAAATAACTGTAAAATATAAAGCAGCCTGTGCTTGCACAGCTTGTAAAGTTCTTTTGAGGATTCCAAACATCATTTTTTTGCCAAATAAGTTGAATTAAAGCTTTAATTTCAAAGTTTCACCTACTCATTTAAGGTTCTAATTCATCCATAATTATTTTTTGCAGAGAGTAATAGTAGATAGAAATTTTGTATAGCCATCCCGACACTTTTGTTTAACAGCCCTCATCTGCCCACTCTCCTGTAGAGTCTGCTCAGTCATACATCAGGCTTCTGTACGTGTGAGTCTGTTTCTGGGTTATATTGCTTACAGTGGTTTATGGGCTAATATCACAAACTTTCAGTTCATAAGGCATCATGGTTACCTTGATATTTGTTAGAGCATGCCTCTGAACATGTTTTTCTTTTTTTTGGCCATGCCCTGCCACATGTGATATCTTAGTTCCCTGACCAGGGGTTGAACTTATGCAATTAAAAAAAACAGAGTCTTAACCGTTGGACCATCAAGGAAGTCTCAGTATGCTTTTCTTTTTGAAGAATATACTTGCTTCGTGATACTTTGTACTTACATTTTAGCCTTGAGAATCAACTAAGTTCCATGAAACATGTTTTAGAAATCTGCCTTCTTTGTGTGACCTTTAAGAATATCTACTTATTCTTGATTTTCAGAAGTTTAATTTCAATACATGTGTATGTGCCAGGTTTGAAGTCATGAGGATAACTCTAAGCTCAAAAATCACTTTTTTAATCTGTGCAAGGATAGTTTATTACAGTGGAACTAAAAAAAAAAAAAAAAAAAAAACCTCAACATAAATTCAAACTAATTCTCTTTCACCCTCTGAAAGAACTAAGATAATTTTAGTTTATACTACTCAGGAATCAAATTGATAATTCCCAAAGAACCAGGACTTGTTATAGATATTGAATATATAATTCTTTAATCTTTGGTAGATTTATTTGTTAATTTATAGGTACAAGTAAAGTGAGAGGCACTGAAAAATGCTGAGATGGATCATGGTGAAGGAGGAAACAGACAGAATAGGCTCCATCTTGAAAGCAGGACTCCATCTTGGGCCGGACTGTTGGCTTAGAGCTATATGCCCAGTATCTATGGAAACGACATAACAACTGGAAAGCCAGGCCCCCCAGCTGGAAGAACCCAGGGCTCACACCTAGATTCTCCATTGCCTAAAAGAATACTAATTATCTGTGTAACCAAACAGAATTATAAATTCTATTATGCTTACTGGGGTATGACCACAGGCCTATTGATAATTTTCCACTGCTAACTACCTATGAAGGAGATCAGCCCTGGGATTTCTTTGGAAGGAATGATGCTAAAGCTGAAACTCCAGTACTTTGGCCACCTCATGTGAAGAGCTGACTCATTGGAAAAGACTCTGATGCTGGGAGGGATGGAGGGACAGGAGGAGAAGGGGACGACAGAAGATGAGATGGCTGGATGGCATCACTGACTTGATGGACGTGAGTCTGAGTGAACTCCAGGAGTTGGTGATAGACAGGGAGGCCTGGCGTGCTGCGATTCATGGGGTCCCAAAGAGTTGGACATGACTGAGCAACTGAACTGAACTGAAGGAATATAAATTATGGGTTAACTTTGATTGCATCTTTCTCTTCCTTTGTTCAGACTAGTTTCAGGAAATTTGGGGAGGTATATACACTTAGGATATATAAGGTTTTCACAAATGCTGGTGAGGGTCCTTGGCTAAGAGGAGACTCTGCCTTGGTCCCGCTGATGTAATAAACTGCACTCCACCATCTGCATTGTCCTCTGAGTGAGTTTGTTTCCTGGAACGCATGGCTGCAACTTTTGGTGCATTGGCCAGGAAACTCCTCACTTTGAGGAGACAGGTCTCGTTTGAGGACACCCCAAGGCTCTGTGGCTTGAATCTCCTAGAGGGGGAAGGCGCCTCACCCCTTTGGAAGAATTCAGCCTTTCAACACCTGGTTTCTTCGCTTTCGCAGGTAGTGAATGGCAGCAAGGAACTGAGCGCTCAGGTGAGGAGGAACCCACCCGTCAGGGTGGAAGAAGGGGCCCGATTACCCCCCTGGGAGGGACTAGAAGGAGCAGGGATCCACAGGAGCCTTGAATAGACAGGTGGCAATTGCTTGGTACACAGGTCGATCAGCGTGTTAGGGCTTAGGAAGGAAATTTGTAAAAGTCATTTAGGAGGTGGTGTCCATGCTGTTTTGGGGAAAATTATTACCAAGCAATCGCCAAGGGATTTTTAGGAGAAGAAACCTGGTCCTTGTGTGCTCGTATTCTACCCTCCCCCAGGAGATGTCCCACCTGCTGTGAGATTCTTGACCCCCTCGGAATTGTCAGACTAGAAGGAGGGGAATACATAAGTGAGTATGAATTGGCTTTTCCGGAGATGGCCTAGGACGTGAGATATTTAACACATCTGTGTTTTCATCTGCACCTGATCAAGTCCACCAAAGCATAACGGACTTTGAAAGTCAAGGGAGAAACAATGTTGGACCACATAGTGTTCTGGTTCGACCGTGCTGACTGACAGGTGAAGACATGCTGATCCCCCGTCTCCCTCTGGGATCTAGCAGGTAAGGCTCTTCTCACCCCAATTAGGAAGGAGGCGGAATGGCAATTTAAGTGTTTCATTGAGTGGAAATATCAGAAATACATAGGGTACCGAGAACTTAGTAGACAGAACGAAAAGAAAAAGTAGAAGAAGATCCGAGAAGGTAAGCAAGATGGGGGGAAGTGGATCTAAGGCGACTGTATTGGAGTGCAGGATTAAAAATTTAAAGAAGGGATTTGGAGGAGACTCTGGGGTGAAGATGAAGCCTCACCGCCTCCACATACTCTGTGAGGTCAAATGGCCCCCTGTGGGAGTAGGATGGCCACCAGAGAACACCATGAACTTAAAAATAGAGGAAGCAGTCTATACAGTAGTCACAGGAGAGCCGGGACACCCGGATCTATATCCATATATTGACTCATGGCCAGGGTTAGCTCAAGACCCTCCTACTTGGACAAGGTTTTATACCCAGAAGGGAAAGGGAAAATATTAATGGCACAAAAATTGACTGATGATAAAAAAGGTAATTCTACAAGATTTGGATGGGGATGACCTTCCCCCTCCCCCATACTGGATAATGACGCTCCTGCCTCCCAGTTCTCCACCAGGACCGGAGGCCACCTTAATGCCCGATCCAGGGCCAGGTGAAGTCCTGTAGCAGCCACTGCTCCTCCACCAGCTCTCCCCGAGGTCACAGAGCCGCCACCTCGGCAGGCTCCAACCCCGGTGACAGAAGCCTCTGGCCAACACTTCCAGGATCCGGCTCCAGGCGAACAGCCCAAGCTATACCCGCCTCTCCCGGTGAGTACTGACAAGAAGGGGAGGGAGACGTTGGAATTAAGCAGGGAGCCGGAGTGAATGAAAAAGAACAGATAAGAGATTTGCAGTGGTAACTGCTGCTCTGGGAAAATCTATCTTGGGCCCTCTGGAAAACCTCATCTGCCCCAGGGACAGGACAGTCCTTCAGCCATCCCAACGGAGGCCCTGGGTCCCGTTACAGCCAAACCAATGTGCTGGGTGCCGAGGTTTTGGCCACTGAAAAAATGAATGCCCTAAGGCAAGGAAGCAAGAGGAAGCTCCCGGAAATTGTGGGGCTTGCTGACTTGGAAATTAAATAGGGCTGCCAGAGCTCAGAGATGTCAGGTCCCCAAGAGCCCATGGTAACCTTAAAAGTGGGGGAACAAACATTCTTGAGTGCCTAGTACCCTTGTTGGGAAGACTCCATACTAGGAGCACAAGTGACTTTCTCCCCAGAGGAGAGGCCCCCGTTCCGGATGGACACTATGACTTATTTGCTCTCTCTCTCAATACCGCCCACCCCCCACACCCAACCAAGATGAGTGGAGGTTACATGAGCCTCTGAAAAAAAAAACCAGGAGCGCCATGAGAGAGAGCTAGCTCAATTATTCTCTGAGTTCTGGGCGGAAGACAAACCCCCCGCGCCCAACCAGGCTGGCTAAATAGAGGCCCAGGGCAACATACTACCCCACATCAATAGATTGAAACAAGCGGGGATTCTAGTAGAGTGTAAGTCGGCTTGGAATATGCCAATCCTGCCAGTCAGAAAGGAAGGAGGACAGGACTATAGGCCTGTACAGGATCTCAGGCAAGTCAACCAGGCTACTGTGACTTTACACCTCACTGTTCCAAACCCCTATACCTTACTTAGCCTCCTCCCGCTGAGGACTAAAGTTTATACTCGCCTAGATCTCAAGGATGCCTCCTTCTGTGTACGCTTCGCCCCAGCGTCACAGCCCATCTTTGCCTTTGAATGGGAAGATCCAGTTTGGGCACCAAACAACCGCTCACCTAGAATCCCCCACAAGGGTTTAAGAACTCCCCAGCCACTGGGGAAGCCTTGGCTTCTGACCTGAACTCATTCCATCCGGAAGAGTGTGGATGTTGGCTCCTACAATACGGAATGACCTGCTGCTGGCCACCGAGACCAAGGAAAAGTGCTGGGAAGGGAAAAAGGCACTGCTCCAGCTGCTGATGAAAGCAGGTTGCTGGGTGTTGAAGAAGAAGGCACAGATCTGCAAGGAGAAGGTAAGTTGTCTGGGGTTTGTTTTAAAGGAGGACACAAGTTTCCAGACCCTAGTTGGGTCCTATATACTGATGGTACCAGCCTGATAAAACAAGGACAAGGGCTGCCAGGTTAGCCAAAGCGGAAGGGGCCATCAAGACTGAAAAGGGATGGTGGGAATTGCCAAGTGGCAAATTATTGGTACTGGAGGAGCTGGCACACACTCTGGTAAGCCAAACACACCAAGCGACCCACCTAGGCCATGCTGCCTGCTCACAGATTGATGCTGCCTCTTGGGTGTTTGGACAAAAACCTCCGGGTATTCAGCTGAAAGGCACGCTGCCCTTTGAACACCTGGGAATGGACTTCACTGAAATGAAACCTCACCGACACCACCATTACCTGCCGGTCATGGGATGTACGTTCTCGGGATGGGTAGAAGCTTTTCCTACCTGGACTGAAGGAGCATCAGAAGTAGCCCGGTGCCTGCTTAGGGAAATAGTTCCCAGATTTGGACTTCCTACCACCGTTGGTTCAGACAATGGCCTGGCTTATATAACTGATTTAGTACAACAAGTAAGCAAAGCTTTAAACATCAGATGGAAACCGCACACTGCATATAGTGAAATGAACCAATCGGACACTTAAAGAGACTCTCCAACTGGATCATAGAGAGTGACTGCTCCTGGGTGGACTTGCTTCCGACGGCTCTGCTCAGACTCAGGATGACCCCACGGTCCCAAGGCTATTCTCCATACGAAATTGTGTATGGGAGGCCCCCTCCTATAATAAAACAGGTGTCAACCAATTTGCCTGAGGTAAGGGGAGATAGGGTTTCACAGCAGATGGAAATGGGTAAGGTAATAAATTGGGTAACTAAGTTTTTACAAAAAAGGGTGCCATTACCCTTTGGGGAACAGATTCACAAATTTGTGCCCGGGGATCAGGTGTGGGTCAAGGACTGTAAACACGACTCCTTAGCCCCACATTGAAAGGGTCCGTATACTGTTGTTCTAACCAGCCTGACTGCAGTTAAAGTTGCAGGTGTCACTCCCTGGATCCCCCACATGAGGGTGAAGAGAGCATACCACCCAGACCCGGAGGACACCGAGAGCAGACTGTACAAAAGGACCCCACTGAGCCCTGTGAAACCAAGACCATCTTAAAGAAGAAAAAGAGGGGAAGCTCTGCAATCAACTGCTGCTACAAGGACTTGCTGGTATCATCTTGAGACTAACCACAGTTTCAGCACCAAGAGGGATCTATGCTATGATTAATGTTGAATGCTGTGTATATACTCCTGATTTATCTGACAATATATCAGCCACCCTAGGTGACATGAAAGGTCAGTAAAAGCTATGTCTGATGATGATCTTTCTTTTTGGACTTCGGTCCTATCCTGGGTGAAGGGGGATTGGTGGAAAACTATGTTTACCATTGTTATAGTTGCCTTGACGGTTCTGCTTTGTGGACCCTGCATTTTACAATGTATTATGGACTTTGTAACCCAGGGGTTGGTGTCGTTCTCCCAGATTGGCAGTCAGAGAGCCAGGGTGCAATAAATCCCTATGAGTGATGCTCACACTGTGAGTTAAGAGCATCAAGAGCGGGGAATGAAGGAGGAAACAGACAGAACAGGCTCCACCTTGAAGGCAGGACTCCATCTTGGGCCAGACTGTGGACTTTGAGCTCCATGCCCAGTATCTACAGAAACGACATACCAACTGGAAAGCCAGGCCCCCCGGATGGAAGAACCCCAGGGCTCATATCTAGACTCTCCATTGCCTAAAAGAATACTCTAATTATCTTTGTAACCAAATAGAATCATAAATTCTATTATGCTATTGATGTATGACCACAGGTCTATTGATAATTGTCTACTGCTAACTACCCAGGCTTAAGGCATATAAATCACGGGTTAACTTTTATTGTATCTTTCTCTTTCTTTACTCAGACTAGTTTCAGGAAATTTGGGGAGGTACATACACTTCGGGTATATAAGGTTTTCACAAAAACTGGTCGGGGTCCTTGGCTAAGAGGAGACTCTGCCTTGGGCCCGCCAGTGTAATAAACTGTACTCCACTATCTGCATTGTCCTTCGGAGTGAGTTTGTTTCCTGGAACGCGTGGCTGCAACAACGTCACCACTTGTAATTCAGTATCTTCTGTGCAATGATTGCTTAGCCTGCCAATAAATAAATTTCTAGTTTAAACTTTTTCTCACACAAGACTAATTTGGAATTTTCTGTTTAGGGTTTTTAAATACAAATGAAGTAGAAAACAGACATTTTCTTAAACAATATTTTATATTATTTTGCCTGCTGATGACAAAATTTAATTTTTTATTCAGCTCTGAGAAACACTGGCTTCTTTTAAATCAATATTTCAAAATCTCTCATCTTGCCAACCCCGTCACTGGTGCTAACAGCTTCCGATGATGAAAATACCTGTTGCTGGTCTGTGAAGACCTTGAAATCCATTTAGGGATAGAAACCACGCACAAAATTAATTATGATAGAGTATAATGTAGTGAAAGTGGAAAGTGAAAGCATCACTCAGTCGTGTCCGACTCTCTGAGACCCTGTAGGCAGTAGCCTGCCTGGCTCCTCTGTCCATGGAATTCTCCAGGCAAGAATACTGGAAGAGTTTGCCGTTTTCTTCTCCAGGGGGTCTTCCCAGGGATAGAACCCAGGTCTCCTGCATTGCAGGCTGATACTTTACCATCTGAGCCACCAGGGAGGCTGCCTGAGGATAATGTAACTGGGTGGTAAGCTATATAACATAAAAGTGGCTTAATATTCAAAGACCAGATAAAGAAACGGGGTCTAAGAAAACCTTCAAGAATGTAATAAGCTGCCCAGATTTTAAATAAAAGGTAGTTATTTTTTAGGCTATGGTCTTCTTTATCAGCAATTGTTTCCCCCCTGTACACTGCTTAATGTTGTGAAATGAATGAGCAAGCATTCCTACCCTACAGGATAGCATTATAAATAATAACATAATATTTATTAGATTCTTATTGTGGTCCAGGTGCAAGCCCTCTATCCTGTAAGGATTACAATTAATAGCACCTTATCACTAAGAAAACTGAAGCTCTGGACTTCGCTGGTGGTCCAGTGGCTAAGACTCTGTGCTCCTCAGGCAGGGGGCCTGGGTTCAATTCCTGGTCAGGGAACTAGATCCAGTATGCCACAGCTAAGACCTGGTACCAAATAAACAAATAAAAATAAATACTTTTAAAAAGGAAATTGATGCTGTGAGAACTTAAATGATCTAACAGGTGGTGGAGCCAAGATTCACCCTCAGCTTTATTGTATATCATGTGAATACTTCTTGTTCTGTGTCCCTATAACATTTTTTTCTATGTTGGCTTTTTAGTGTGATAGAGTCAGGATCTCTGTTCACTTTGTGTGTGTGTGGGTGGGTGTGTGCATTTGCAACTTGACTCTTTCACGGTAAGCCAACCAATGTATAAATTAGCTGAAACTGAGAACAATTTCTGAAACATCACTAAACTACAATATAATTCCTAAAGAATCACCAGAGCATAATATATTGAATCTATTCAAATGAAAACAATAAAAAACTAGAGTGATTAAGGTTGTCAGAAAAATTATGCCGGGAGTAAGAACAGTGGGACTCGCTCTCATTAAACATATTGCTGTGAGTGGTCTATGATTACAAGTTAATTTACACTTTTGTACCAATAACCATGACAAAATCATTCTATATTATTAACATAGATTTCACATGAAAATTGTGCTACACTTTAGGGAAAAAAGATACACTTTTCTTCCTTTGATATTTAGTGGTGTGATATTTTCCTCTCACGCTTACCCAGCTCTATTCCATGATTTTCACCACTGAAATGATTATGTGTGTGCATAGTCGCTTCAGTCCTGTCTGACTCTTTGCAGCCCCATGGACTGCAGCCCAACAGGCTCATCTGCCCATGGCTTTTCCAGGCAAGAATACTGGAGTGGGTTGCCATTTCCTGCTCCAGCAGATCTCCTTGACCCCGGGATCGAACTCCTGTCTCCTGCATCTCCTGTATTTGCAAGCAGATTCAACACTGAGCCACCTGGGGTTAATCAAATGCTAATGAAATAAGCATATAATTATGTTTCTAATGGATGTACTACCATTTAGTGAACTATTACTATGTGCCAGACACTACAATTAGCGTTGCTGTTTGTCAGGTGAACTAATCAGAAAGACAAATATTTTAGGGAAACATTTTTAAGTGTTTTCAGCTTTAGCAAAATGCTTATACATCCATTGAATCAATTGAATATCCTTTTATTTTTCAAAGCTAATGTTGCCCACACGTTGCTCTTGAGCTTCACTTATTTTTACTGACTAATGCCAGAATATAGTGATACAGTGGAATGGTGCTACAGGGAACCCCGATCCCAAAATACCCTTCAGGTAAGGGCAGAGACCGCTAGGGAGGAGATAAAGTTGCTCCAGAGATACTTTGGGGGCATTTACAAGCTTTCTTTGGGATTGGCTCACAACAAAAGAGACACAAAATAATAGTGGCTACAACAAGAATTTATGGTAAAATTTAGAAATAGATAATCCAGGGTTAGTAATGTTGAATTTAAAAAATGCACAATGTGCGATTTGCGAGTTAAGTTTTATTTGGGGCAAAATGAGAGCTGCAGCCTGGGAAACAACACCTTGGATTGCTCTGAGAAACTGCTACAAAGAGGTAGGGGAGAAGGACAGCATATATGTGACATTGATAAAGTGGGAGCACAAGCAATCAAGCACATATTTTTTTTGTAGGAAGTTTCTACTGCTTTTACAAAGCATCTGCTAGATATGAGGAACAGTCATCACCATGAAGGAGTTTAGTGTTTTTCTAGATCTGAGGAGACACAAGAACTGTCTCATAAAATCAGCTCCTGAGAATATCTACCTAACTATCTGAAGACCTGTCCTGCCAATTTTCCCCCCAAGCACAGAGGCCTCATTTCTGCTGTTCACCCTGAAATCCTTCAGGGGGTGTTGAAGGTCACCAGCTGCAGCAGCACACGATTTAATCCTTGCAGAGGTAAATGGCAACTGCCAATTTGCAGTTGACAGTATGGTGGCTCTGTTGACCGAGTCTTCAGGTCTTGAGACCCCTCTTAGATTCTGTGCCATAACGTTTTTCTTTTATAAAGATTTCTTTATGTGGACCATGTTTTTAAAGTCTTTATCGAATCTGTTACAATATTGCTTCTGTGTTATGTTTTGGTTTTTTGGCCACAAGGCGTGTGGGATCTAAGCTCCCTAACAGGAATTAAACCTGCACCCCCTGGAAGGTGAAGTCTCAACAGTGGACGGCCAGGGAAGTCTCTGTTCTGTAATTCTTAAAAGTATGTTATCACAGTCCAAGATGATGCTCTAGGAATTACATCCATATTTTCACTGGCAAAATAGAAGGAGGAAAGAAAGAGCAAAGAAAATAAATAAAGAAAAAGACAATAAAATGTAAAAAAAAAAAAGAAAAACAGGAGAAATGTGTAATAGTGATGGTCAAAATTCATTAGATTTCTCAAAATGCATCCCAAAGAGTTTATGGGGACGAACTTGCAAATATAACCCTTCCCCTCCATCACCACTGGAAACCTCTATTATTTTGCAGATTTTCAGAAGTAGTTGCACAATGGTTCAGAACACTCATACAATTTAACCATCTGTACACAATGAGCCTCGATTGATAAACCCTTCAGCAGTCCATTTGTACCTACTCTTTCCTTAGAATAGCTATTCTACCTCAGAACAAAGAGAAAAGGAATTGACAGTTTGTGAATGTCATCTGTAGGGTTCCTCACTTAGGAAGATAGCTATGTAAATGGAAGACATCTCAAGGTTTTAAAGTAAATGAATTGAAAGTCAAGTTCAGACCTTCACCCCATAAGTCACCTTTGTAATTATACAAGAACTAAGTCTCAGTTAAAAAGTAGACTTTTAAGTTGATGGTAGGAAAAAAAGAAACACTTCGATCTAGGGCTGCATCAACACGAAACAACAGTACAAGCTTTTTTGGAAAAAAGTTTAGCTAGGGCAAAAAATTGCAAAAATGGTCACAGCACATGTTCAACAGCTCTCTTTTATATAATTTTGACTGGAGGGGAGAAAGCTACTTAGACTAAATCAGGCACACAACTAGAAGTTCGTAAGAGGTTTTTGTGTTTTTTTAATAACCTTCCATTCTGCATAACTTTTGAACTATTTAAATATTCTTAGGACTGAGCCTTGTGTAATTTACCCTCTTCTCATCTCAGGAAGGAAAAAAAAAAAAAAGAGAATGAGACATACACATAAGCACATTAAGATTGCTTCAATTCTATCATTCCCATAAATTGCATGCAAAATCCCTTAACTCGGTGATTCTGAAAGCAAATAGAACCAGTATCATTTTATAGCATTGTGATGGGAAAAAAGAACATGTGTCTTGTCCAGTGGCCTCACGATGGATCTGATCCTATGAGTTTCTCCCCTCAAATGTGCCTTAAATGACAGCTAGGCAAGCTGCTGAGCATCTCACCCAGGCATCTCACCTGAGATTCTGGTCCTTCACTTGGGGTTTCTCTTGTTCCTTTTGTTATATTTTCCAGGCACTCTTTGGGGCTTCCCAGGTGGCTGAGTGATAAAGAATCCACCTGTCAATGCAAGGAGACATGGGTTTGATCCCTGGATCAGGAAGATCGCCTGGAAGAGGACATGACAACCCACTCCAATATTCTTACCTGAGAAATCTCACGGACAGAGGAGCCTGGCAGGCTAGAGTCCATGGGGTGGCAAAGAGTCGGGCACTACTGAGCATGCATGCAAACACTCTTTATGGCTCATTCAGAACTCTTTTCAGGAATCAGTTAATTCTTACAATTCATGGTCTGATATCTGCAGATTAAATATCCTACATAAATGAAGTGTTACGATGTCAGCTTTCCCTTTCTTATTTTTAAATTATTCTTTTATGTTCCATAAACTTCCTCCATCAATCACTGAAATTTCCTTGAAATTTGGGTTCACTTTTATATTGATTTTGCTTTTGAAATATATGAACCAGCAATCCAAAATGTGATAATATATTTATGCTAGATAAATATTTTCTAGAGGATTCCACAAAATATGATACTGAACTGTTTCACTGAATTAGAAGTATGCCAAGCAAAACTAACCTAAAGTTTTACCATTATACTTTAGTAATATTCCTCATTTTGTCTTTCATTAATACATCTGCAATTTATGTGAAGTATCCCTTTAAAATGTTCTGTCTTTGTTGTACATCATTATTTTCCTATTTGTAAAGAATCCCTTGTAGCTCAGCTGGTAAAGAATATGCCTGCAATGCGGGGGACCTGGGTTTGATCCCTGGGTTGGGGACATCCCGGGAGAAGGGAAAGGCTATACCCATTCCAGTATTCTGGCCTGGAGAATTCCATGGATTGTATAGTTTCTGGGGTTGCAAAGAGTCAGACACGACTGAGTGACTTTCACTCCCACTGTCTCTCACTTTCATTTGACTTCTGTATTTAAGCTAAACTCAGTGACTTTTTCTTCTGGTAACACTATTCTTCATAACCTTGCTTTTCTTCAATCAGTTTTCTTTAAGCATTCTATTATTGTTTCACTGTCCATAGAATTGTTTGGTTCTTCTGAACAGGTGGTTTGAATTGAAAATATGCACAAGGTGCCATAGTGACTCTGAGACTTTGCCTGCTTCTGGGCTTCCCGGGTGGCTCAGAGGTTAAAACGTCTGCCTGCAATGTGGGAGACCTGGGTTCGATCCCTGGGCTGCGAAGATCTCCTGGAGAAGGAAATGACAACCCACTCCAGTATTCTTGCCTGGAGAATCCCAATGGACGGAGGAGCTTGGTGGGCTATGGTCCATGGGTCTCAAAGAGTCGGACACGACAGAGCGACTTCACTTCACTAAGGTTGCCACACACAGGAGATATGGGTTCAGTTCCTGGGTCAGGAAGATACCCTGAAGGAGGGCATGGCAACCCACTCAAGTATTCTTGCCTGGAGAATCCCAAGGACAGAGGAGCCTGGCGGGCTATGGTCCATAGGTTGCAAAGAGTCGGACACAACTGAAGCGACTGAGCATAGCGAACAGTGCAGCACAAGCTCACCAAGAAACAGAGTATGTATAGAGAAGATAAATCCCTCTCAGTCGCTCGTGTCTGACTCCGCGGACCCATGGGCTGCAGCACCCAGGCCTCCCTGTCCATCATCAGCTCCTGGAGCTTGTTCAAACTCATGTCCATTGAGTCAGTGATGTCATCCAACCATCTCATCCTCTGTCATCCCCTCTCCTCCAGCCTTCAATCTTTCCCAGCATCGGGGTCTTTTCCAATGAGTCAGTTCTTCACATCAGGTGGCTAAAGAATTGGAGTTTCCGCTTCAATTTCAATCCTTCCAATGAATATTCAGTACTGATTTCCTTTAGGATTGACTGGTTTGATATCCTCGCAGTCCAAGGGACTCTCAAGAGTCTTCTCCAACACCATAGTTCAAAAGCATCAATTTTTGGTTATAATTGTTTTAAATTCAGCAAAGAAATGTTATGGATACAATGACCACTTTCGGTGCATTCCTAAAAGTTGTCTGTACATGCACTAGGGTATTGAATTCAAATATTAGAGAACAAGATATTCTACATAAAAGCATTGCAAATAATTGAGACTGAGTTTTTTATGCATCAGTGCTTTTCAGGCAAGAACATTATGCAGTAAGTTTATAATAAAATATTTTTGTACAGTCTTCTAAGACCTCTGTCTCACTCATAAACCCCACATGCAGGCTCTACTGGCTTCTGCTTTTATGTCTTCTTCTAGTTACATTCATATCCCTAATGACACACTTTAATCATTATTTCATTATGCATTTTAGATAGTATCTGCTGATACTGTAAAGAAACTATAAGGAATTAAAGTTTGGGCACTCACCGTTTGTTGATAAATATTCAGGTTGCTTCCAGTTTGAGGCTGTTACAAATAATATGACAGTGGATATTCTTTTTTGTGGACCTCATTGTTTTTTTAAAATATATAGACATTTGTCTCCAATGTATGTATGCTTGTTTATTATTTAGTTTTGCTGAGTTTTAAGCTCACTAGAAATGACATCATGATACAATAAGTGTTCTGGGAGTTCCCTTTCACCATTAAGCATTTGTCTCCAGGGTTCATCTATGTTATGACATGCAACTGATGTTTTTCAACATAGCTCTTACAGACAGCCATCGTGCTAAACTATCTTACTATTTTAAAATATCTATTTGTTTATCTTTGGGGTTTTATATATATAGATAGAAAATCATATAATCTTCAAGTAATAACTGTCCTGATTCTTCCTTTCTAATCCTTATTCCTTGAATTTATTTTTCTTGCTGTTGCAGCCTCTAGAATGCCAGTACATTTGGAGAAAAAGCAGTGATAGTGACACTTGTGACTTGCTCCTGATTTTAAAAAAAAAACAACTTTGAATATCTTTATGTTAAAAAAAGAAATAATTCATTTATAGTAAGCCCTGTTTCTCTTTTTCCCCATATTTCATATTCCTTTAATGTCTTTCCATCTCCTATTGGTTATCTTTCTAATTAAACATGTATTTTTCAAGCTTACTTATCAATACCTATTTAACTTGGTAAGGTAATACCCCTGGTGAGACAAGGATCACTAATTTATTTATACTTTCTTTTCCTTCTTATTAATGTTGCCCTTGCAATCTAATTGGTGTACCTTAACAGAGTTCTTTAAGAAGACTGGAATGGGACAGGATGAATGTATCTCTTCATGTAACAATGTGACAATTTTTTCTCTATGAAACATTCACTACAATTTCTGGAAACTGAGTAATTGGTTTAATTTCATAGACTGCAAAATGTAAAAACTATATCAACATGATCCTCTACTCACGCTATTGCAAAAATAAAAATCAAACAAACAAAAAAACTTTGCGTCCATTTCCTCCCCTGGGCTAAGCCATTTTTCTCAATGATCACCACTGTGGGGCTTATGTTCCAATATTAGTGAACACTTTTTTCTTCTTGTTAGTGTATACAAGAGTGGAAAGTTCCCTCTTCTTTGAACAGAGTAGTAGATCCTTGGTTTTAATTTATAAAGCTCTTCATAAAGGTCCAAGTATAATGGAGATAAATCTATACAGACTCATTTAGAGCTCAGTCCCAAGTCCTAAACTCTGGGAGATGGTGAAGGACAGCCTGAAGTGCTGCAGTCCATGGGGCTGCAAAGAGTAGGGCACTACTTGGTGACTAAAAAACAGCCTAAGTTTTCATGAGGTCTCATACCGAACTGCCTCCTGCCTTTCCTTAGAACTGTGTAACTACAGGAAATGGATGTTCACTCCCATGCAGTACATCCTGCACTCACAGGCATGCTGAGTTGCTTCAGTTGTGTCCAGCTCTTTGCAACCCCGTGAGCTGTAGCCTACCACACTCCTCTGTCCATGCGATTCTCCAGACAAGAATACTGGAGTGGATATGCATTCCCTTCTCCAGGGGATCCTCTCGACTCAGGGATCAAACCCAGGTCTCCTGCACTGGAGGCAGACTCTTTATCATCTTTGCCACCAGGGAAGCCATAGGGCATAGTCCTATAAGACTTTAATGATTGTCAACAAGAGTTGACATCTATGGGGTCAATGAAGATAATATGCACAGAAATCCCACTTCCACCCAGTACTAATGAGAAGCCCCCACTCTGGGTATCATTGGAGGTTCAATGCAAAACTTGGCTTTCTACTTCTACCAGTTGCTAATATTGGTTTCCTGGGTATGATTGTGGGCAGGCAATGCCAAGTATTAGAGAGAATATGGAAGTTTCATACGTTGTTGGTAGGAACACAACATAGAGCAACCATTTTGGAAAATAGCTTGCTTCCTAAAAAAAAAAGATGAACTTGAAGATGTCACAAGTACACTCTTCCTGGGTGAAAGCATATGCCCACACAAAATTGTGCACATGGTTGTTCCTCACAGCACTACTTGGAAAATGGAAACCAAAATATCCACCCACAAAAAGATAAACGGATATGCAGATGATGGTATATCCATAAGATGGAATACTCTCCAGCAATGTAAAGGAATATAAGACATTTTATTGATACACAAGGAGATGAATGAATCTTAAAATTGAAGCTGAAATTTGCCAGGCAACACAGAATAATCTTGGATGATTCCATTCTTATAAAACCAATGTACGTGATGGAACTGGACTGAAAGTTCATCAGAGCTTGTCTGGGGTCAGAATTGAGAGACTAGGGCAGCAAGGATACTTGACAAATATCATAAGGAAACTTGTGAAGATGATGGATCTGCTATCTTAATTGTGGTGATATTTTCATGGGTGTATACATATGGAAAAACTCATCATACTGTATACTTTAAATATGTGCAATTAGTTTAATGTCGATTATACCTCAGTAAAGCTGTCAAAAAAGAACTTTGGGTGATTCCATAGTAGAGTTTCTGGGCCAATTACCCCAAACCCTTAGAGATGAAAGGGTTTCCCTCCCTGAAGTCGAGAGCCCCCCTCCCCTCGGCCTCCCAGAATGACTGACAAGGGAAATTCGATTTTCTTCAAGGAAAACTCTGCCCTCACCTACAGAGCTATGCTCTGTTCCTTTGTCCCTCAAAAGAAAATCAAACAATAATTCAACATCAGAATATTTTGTAATATCTTGGTTATTCATTCTCAAGACCCCATGTGAGCATCAAAAAGACCAGAATAGTCTGGATTCAGCACAATACTTTTCTGTCTCTCTTATTCCATCCAAAGCTTCAAAAAAAAGTTTTATTACTTTAACTAGAGTGACCTACTTACACATTTCATCTAAATCCACAAATATAAAGTCACCTCATCTGAGACTATATGCTTCAATATTTCAGTGTAAGCTACCCTTTATTATAACTATTCATCATCTCCACCCAATTTTCATAGACACCATTTTGCTGTTGGAGTTTATTGTATTTCACCCAAAATATTTTCATGCTTTTTTGCTAATCTGGAAGTAGTTCTCTCAGTGTGTCAGTTTTTGTCGGAAAATACCTTGTGGATATTCCTAACTGGACATGTGCTTATGTATAAGTGCTGCAGGAAATGAATTGCCCTTTGGTTGCCTAGAATCCAACCACCTTCCAGATTAGCAGAGTACTCTGCAGTGGGAGGTACAGAGCGGGGCATTCTCTTCCCACATTTGGAGGTAAAATACAGTCAGCTGACTCACGCTGGTGTGTTTATATATCCCTGCTTAGGGCTTTTTGTTGCTGTTGTTGTTCATGATTTATTTCCTTTTCTAAAATTAATTTTTATTGGAATATAGTTGCTTTACAATGTTGTGCTAGTTATGGCTGCATAGCAAAGCTAATCAGCTATAATATATCCCCTCCTTTTTGGGTTTCCTTCCCATTCAGGTCACCACAGAGCATCAGTAGAGTCCCTGTGCCGTACAGCAGGTTCGCATTAGCCATCTATTTTGTACACAGTATCCATAGTGTGTGCATGTCAATCCCAGTCTCCCAGTTCATCCCACCACCACCCTTTCCCCCACGCTTTGTGGTCCATACGTTTGCTCTCTATGTCTGTATCTCTAATTCTGCCTTGCAAACAAGATCTATACCATTTTTCCCAGATTCCATGTAGAGCATTAGCCTACAATATTTGCTTTTCTCCTTCTGACTTCACTCTGTATGACAGTCTCTAGGTCCATCCACACTGCTTAGGACTTGTAATCTTCTCAGCTTCAGCATTAATTTATTGGGATGGCCTCTAGCCGCTTGGATCTTCTGCCATGGCCAGAGAAGTGTTACCAGCAGCAGCATCTGCACCGGCTGTTCTCACCACATGCCCTTGACTGAGCCTCCCCGTCTATCACACTAGCAGGTGCATACGATGTCTTTCAGTCTATGTGCTTCCAATAAATACCATTCTGTTTCAGTTAGACCCAGTTTCTTTTACATGTAATTAAGAATCCAGAATGACACATATATATATGTATATATATATACACACACACACATGTTCATACACACATCAATGCAAATGCTATATTTCTTGTGGGTTTCGATAGGAAGCTACTCTTTATTTTCAGTGATCTGGATATAGAAAGAAGATTGGACTGAGAGTCAGGCAACCTTGAATTCCTTGCTGTAGCTTATGGGGTTGCACAGAGTCGGACATGACTGAAGGGACTTAGCAGCAGTAGCAGCAGCAGCACGACAATATTGCTAACATTAAGCTTGGTTTGGTAATATGGACAATATAAATTTACTCTTATGATTATTATTGCTCTTAGTATGGGAGATAGTTATGAGGACCTGCCTGCATATTTTTGAAGCATTATATGAAGGGACTGAGTGAGGAAACATCTCCAAGGGATTAAAAAAGACTGAGGGTGCCAGGATCAATCCAATGGATACTGACTAATTTCTGAATATAAAGCAAATGAGCCAATCCTGAGCCAAATGTATGATTCACTCTTTAATTGGAACTATGGACAATGAACAACCAGGGAGCTCATGGAGGCATGCTAGAAAGTTCTACACCTTGGTTATTATCCATGGTAGACTATACATTGGTTGTTTGCAATCCTTGCAAATTAATTTTCTTGAATATGTATATGTATATCATATATTTATTATATATATATATATAAATCTATATAACAACAAGACACCCCTCATGTTGAGAAATCAGGTGCTTCTCAGACATCAAGAATAAATGACAACCCATGGAAGATACAACCATTAGCCAGAGATTGTCGGAAGGCAAACCACTGATCTCTTCAACTAAGGTTGTAAGTTCAGGCTTTTATATATTGCATTTTTGAAGGTAAATATTTATCTAATTGGGTTGTTCTTAATGAATAAACAATAGGAAGAAAAATATAAATCTCCATTTACCCTTGAAATGAGGTCAATTTCAAAATCATTAGCCAAGAGTAAAAATATCTCAATGATCTCGGTGGTTTAAAAGAATGTAAACCTCCCATAGGGCTTCCCAGGAGGTTCAGGAGGTAAAGAATTCACCTGCAATGCAGGAGACATAGGTTTGATCCCTGAGTCAGGAAGATCCTCTGGAGGAGGGCGTGGCAACCCAGTCCAGTATTCTTTCCGGGAAATCCCCTGGGCAAAGGAGCCTGGTGGACTACAGACCGTAGGGTCGTAAAGAGTTGGATATGGCTAAAGTGACAGAGCACACCCACCCACACACACAGATCTCGTATAACTGAATAGGGCAGAAGTAGAATAAGCGTCTTCACGTGATTTTCCCTCCTTTCCTGTTTCATGGATATGATAACAAGATTTAGGCATAATAATTATTTCATTAGAATGATGGCTATTTTAAAAACTAACCAGCTTTGTTAAGATTCTGCCAGTCCTTTAAAAATCTAGCTTTGTTCTATTAAACAGCTTTGGGAACTAAAAAGCTATTCTCTTAGCCTGCTGAGTAAATATGAATTTCACAGTTAAATACATAAAATAATGATTACATCCAATGGTCACAAGGGACATGTTTTTAGGAGGATACTAATTAAACTACATCTTCAGACAACATGTTTCTACACTTACTACCAATGAACCATATCTGATTGGTCATTAAGTAATTAAGAATGTTAATGTAAATAAAGTGCCATTCAAATGAGGCTTCAGACTGGAGATGAATCATATATTTTGTCTTCTGGTCTGAACGATGCACGAATCAATCAAATAGAACAACCCAGAAACAAGTACTTAAGACCAGAAGTAGAAGATGGTTCCATCTGTCATTTACTGCTAAATAGATCCCATATTTTAAAACAGGATGATTTTTAATATTTTAATGACAATATAAAAATTGAGGGAAAAAATGGCTTAGGTTGTTAGCCTGTACTTTCCTATGCTTACTGTAATTTATATTTCTGTGCATGTGGAAGTGTCTGTGTGCACATGTGTCTCTGTGTGTGTGTAGCTTCTGTGAAATAGCAGAGATGGGCGGTCCTAAAGTACACACATGGAGATGGTGGAGGCAGAAATAGAAAAACGAATGACACTGGATGGGAAAGAAAGAAATAGTGACAAAAAGATAAAAGTGAGGAAATGAAGCAATTGGAAACAAATAAGGAGAAATGGCAAAGTGTTTGAAATTATTAATGAAATAATGTAAAAACAGATTAGAATGAGAAATCTCTGAAATTCTATATTCCTTAAATCTAGAATATTGTCAAGAATATTCAATGAAAGTATTTACTTAAGTATTAAAATAGGTCAAATCATTGTACAATGATTTTAGAATGCGTCAATATCAGAAGTCCTTAAATAAGGGGAATTTTTCAAAAGGATGACTTATTTAAAATGCATGCATTGGTGGTTTAAAAAAAAAGCATATTTAGCATCTGGTAGACACTAAGTAAGCATTTGTTAAATGAATTAATGAATGAGTGAACTAATGATGCAAATTCCAACGTAGACCGTTCATTTTCCTAGAAAGTCAACAAAGTCCTGAATATTTTCCACTGTCACTTTGTCACAGTGATAGACTCTCAAGAGTGTCACCACTGCTCCCGCCCCATTTGCGGCATCTTTTGTTGAGGCACGGTTTACATTCAGTAAAGTGCTCAAGCAGATTCATATAAAGCTTGATAACATGTGTAAGTACATAACCACAAAGCTATCATCGGATAGAGTGCACTTCTATAATCTCAGAAATTTCTCTCCTACCGTTTTGTAGTCAATATTAATCCCTTCAAAGATAACCACTATAGTTCTCCTTTTTCTTGAATTTCTTATAAGCAAAGACATACACCCTGTGTTTTTTATGTCTGCCTTCTATCAATTAATGTTTTTGAGACTCACTCATGTTATTATGCATGTCACACCTGTGCATATACTGGTGATCCTTGAACAACACAGGTTTGAACTGTGCGGCTCCACACATACACAGATATTTTTCATCCAATAAATACTACAGTACCCCATGATCTGTGATTGGTTGAATCTGTGGGTGCAGAAACATGAACACAGAGGACGAGTTATAAAGTTACGCTCAGCTTTTCAACTGTGTGGAAGGTCTGCACCTCTAAATCTCCAGCTCTTCAAGAGTCAACTGTGCATAAAATTTTTATGTTATACAAATAGTGTGTCTATGTCATAGACAAACAAAAAGTTATCTTTTATTGCTACACAATATTCCATTGTATGAACACAGTAAAATTTGCTTATCCATTCTCCTGTTAAAGGGCATACAGGTTGTGATCAGTTGTGGTTACTATGGATATGCTGGACCAAGTCTTTTAGTGAGCATGTCTACACATTTGTCTTGAGGATGTGCCTAGCAGTGGAACTGATATGACATGTAGTGTGTGTGTGTGTGTGTGTGTGTGTGTGTGTGCATACATGCTCAGTTGTGTCCAACCCTTTGTAACTCCATGAACTGGAGCCTGCCTGTCATCCTTCTCTGTCCATGGAATTTTTCGGGCAAGAATACTGGAGTGTGTTGACCTTTCTTACTCCAAGGGATCTTCCCCACCCAGGGATCGAAACTGTGTCTCCTGCAATGGCAGATGGATTCTTTACTGCTGTGCCACCTGGGCAGAGTAAAGTGTGTTTAATGTTTGAAACTGTCCTTTTTTTAATGCCATTGTGACATTTTACATTTGTGCAAAGCCTGCACTCACCTCATACCCTAGCAACATTGTTGCCAATGCTGGTGTCAGGAGGCAGGCAGAGAATGAGTCCTCCAACTCTTCCATCTCTGAGGTCTTCCAACCACTGCCACTGAATATGTCCTTACCGGGCATCCCTTGCTTCCTCTTTGACCAAAGAGAACAGGCTTTCCTTATGCAGTGAATGTGTTCATTTGTTTTCCTAGCCCTGTTGGAACTCTGGGGTGCAGCCCACCTAGGGACTTCCCCAGTGGTCCAGTGGTTAAGACTCTGTGCTTCGAATGCAGAGGATGTGGGTTCAATCCCTGGTCAGGTAACTAAAATCCCACATGTTGTGTTCAGCCCAGTTCAGTCGTTCAGTGATGTCTGACTCTTTGCAACCCCATGGGCTGCAGCACTCCAGGCTTCCCTGTCCATCACCAACTCCTGGAACTTACTCAAACCTATGCCCATCCAGTCGCTTATGCCATCCAGCCGTCTCATCCTTTGTTGCCCCCTCCTAATTCCGCCTTCAATATTTCCCAGCATCAGGGTCTTCTCAAATGAGTCAGTTTTTCCCATCAGGTGGCCAAAGTATTGGAATTTCAGATTCAGCATCAGTCTTTCCAAAGAATATTCAGGACTGATTTCTTTTAGGATTGACTGGTTGGATCTCCTTGCAGCCTAAGAGACTCTCAAGAGTCTTCTCCAACACCTCAGTTCAAATGCATCAATTCTTTGGGGCTCAGCCTTATTTATAGCCCAACTCTCACATCCATACATGACCACGGGAAAAACCATAGCTTTGACTAGATGGACTTTTTTTGGCAGGGTAATTTCTCTGCTTTTTAATATGTTGTCCAGCTTAGTCACAGCTTTTCCTCCAAGGAGCAAGTGTCTTTTAATTTCATGGCCACAGTCACGATCTGCAGTGATTTTGGAGCACCCCAAAACAAAGTCTCTCATTGTTTCCATTATTTCCCCAGCTATTTGCCATGGAGTGATGGGACCAGATGCCATGATCTTAGTTTTCTGAATGTTTAATTTTAAGCCAACTTTTTCACTCTCCTCTTTCACTTTCATCAAGAGGCTCTTTAGTTCCTCTTCACTTTCTGCCATAAGGGTGGTGTCATCTGGATATCTGAAGTTACTGCTATTTCTCTCCGCAATCTTGATTCCAGCTTGTGCTTTATCCAGCCCGGCATTTTACATAATGTACTCTGCATATAAGTTAAATAAGTAGGGTGACAATATACAGCCTTGACATACTCCTTTCCCGATTTGGAACCAGTCTGTTCCATGTACAGTTTTAACTGTTGCTTCTTGACCTGCATACAGATTTCTCAAGAGACAGGTCAGGTGGTCTGGTGTTCCCATCTCTTTTAGAATTTTCCATAGTTTGTTGTGATCCACACATTCAAAGGCTTTGGCATAGTCAATAAAGCAGAAGTAGATGTTTTTCTGGAACTTTTGTGCTTTTTCAATGATCCAGTGGATCAAATTGTTGGCAATTTGATCTCTGGTTCCTCTGCCTTTTATAAACCCAACTTGAACATCTGGAAGTTCACAGTTCACCTCCTGTTGAAGCCTGGCTTGGAGAATTTTGAGCATTACTTTACTAGTGTGTGAGATGAATACAATGGTGTGGTAGTTTGAGCATTCTTTGGCATTGCCTTTCTTTGGGATTGGAATGAAAACTGAACTTTTCCAGTCCTGTGGTCACTGCTGAGTTTTCCAAATTTGCTGGCATATTGAGTACAGCACTTTCACAGCATCATCTTTTAAGATTTGAAATAGCTCAACTGGAATTCCATCACCTCCATTAGCTTTGTTCATAGTGATGTTTCCTAAGGCCAACTTGACTTCACATTCCAGGATGTCTGGCTCTAGGTGAGTGATCACATCATCGTGGTTATTTGGGTCAAAAACACGAAGAAAAATAGAAAACCCAAAGAACCAAAAGTGGTGTCACTCTTCAGATTTGTGCTCCATGTCTAGTCCACATTAGTTCTACTTTCAGAGTTCTTTTACAGGTATCTGTGGAATGATTTTTAGGGTATCTAGCTGTAATTAGAGGGAAGGAACAGGGAAAATTGAATCTATGTCATCTTTTCCTGGAATACAATGTCTCTCTCCCTGTTATTTTAAATATAAATAAAGTTTTATTATGATACACTCATGTTAATTCATTCATTCTTTAAGTGATTGTCGGTAGTTTTTGTCATACTATAGTGATTGATCTGAGTATCTGCAAACTAATCATAAGACTCCCAAAGTCTATAACATTCTACCTAGCCCTTTATAGAAAATATTTGATATCCCCGTCTCTAGAAGAAACCTTAGGGATGTTTCATTATCTTTGGATAGGCAAAGATTTCTGAGATAGGTCACCAAACACACCAATCATAAAAATAATATAAATTAGACTTAAGCAAAAGAAAACAATTGTGGTCATCAAAAGACATCTATGAAGTAACTGAAAATGCAAACCATGGACTGAGATAAAATATTTACTGTGCAGGTATCTAAAAAAAGTCTCATATGCAGACTCAAAAAAAGACATTCCTAAAAATCAATAACGAACACAAAATTCTTTAACAATATAGACATAAGATTTGACCTGCTTTCATAAAATATGCCATATATTTTTACTCTGAGCTTACCTTTGGTGTTATGAAAAAGTCAATTTCAAAAGAGGCCAGCAGAATATGTACCCCAAAGGGAAGTTCTCAGGTATGCTGACATCCATAAAGGAAGGCATTTTCATCAGCTGGAGGGAAAGGAGCACAGTTATTATTTTAAACAGAATTTTTCACAATTTTACATTTTGAAATGTTTCAAATCAGTTGCCCAGTTATGCATAATTATGGTACTGCTGTTATTATAAACTCAAGAAGGGTATATACAAAAAAAAGAGTATTGATGAGAACAAAGGAAAAGGAAGCATGAATGAGAGAAATAGATAAAAAGACTCTAAAATTTAAGGAAATGTTTTAAAGGTGAAGAATGAAGGATGCTTTTAGGAAGCATATTTTCACTTCTATGCTCCAAATTTCAACATACTTTTTCCCCATCTAAATAGAGTGATGTGGGGGCAGATAATAGTCTTTATAAGGTAAAAGCCAAAGAAAGGATTACTAAAAATTTTGGAATAGAAAGCCATAACAAATTTCATTTTTCAAACCATGTTACTAGGAAATCCAAGTTACACACTGACTTTTGTTCTATAATTTTTGTTGTGAAATATACTCTGTGTGTGTGATAGTTTTTGCAATACATTTCCTCTAACTCTTTTTATATCATTAGATTCCAGTAGTATTGTGTTTTTGTGGTGATGATACATGTATATACATTGTGTGTGTGTGTATTCAGTCGCTCACTTGATCTGACTCCTTTTCTGACCCCATGGACTGTAGCACACCGGGCTCCTCTGTCCATGGGATTATGCAGGCAAGAATACTGAAGTTAGTTGCCATGTCTTTCTCCGTGGGATCTTCCCAATTCAGAAGTCGAAGCCATGTCTCCTGCTTTGGCAGGTGGATTCTTTACCACTGGGCTCAGGAATCCCAGAAGGGTTCCTGAGAACACTTAGGAACCCCAGAAGGATTCTATACATCTTGATAAAGCTCTTAAACTCGTGGCAAAGTTTGTTGATCACAATTTTGTTTTTGTTTACTTAAACCAACTCCATGACCAACAGAGATCAAACATCCATCCAGTATTCATTGTTCTTTTTTCGTTACTAGAAAGTCACTAGCTGCAAAAATCCCCATCCTAGTTTTGACTGCGGTTCTTGGATCAGCTCACTGAGTCTTTCTGTCTCAGTGGGATATCCCATCTTGGGATGAGAGCTCAGGGAAGAGTCCATCTTCCCCAGAATTTGGGGCCTCATGATATCCATCTCCCATCATTTTCACATTGACTATCCCTTGCAGCCCCCCTTCTCTTTTTATGGCCACACTGTGGGGCTTGTGAGATCTTAGTTTCTCCACCAAGGGTTAAACTGGAGCCCTTGGCAGTGAAAACCCAGAGCCCCAACCACAGGACCAGCAAGGAATTCCCTCTTGCAGCTCTCAAGTCTATGACTTGGCTCCAGGAACTGCTTGCTATTGCAGAGTTCAGAGCCATACTTCATCTTTATTTCAATGATAATTTTTTTCCTTTTTTTTTTTTTTAAGTTGCCTATACTTTTAGGGATTTCCCTGGTGGCTCAGACAGTAAAGAATCTGCCTGCCATTTGGGAGACTCGGGTTTGATCCCTGGGTCAGGAAGCTCTCCTGGAGGAGCATGTGGCAACTTCACTCCAGTATTCTTGCCTGGAGGATTCCATGGACAGAGGATCCTGACTACATTCCATGGGGTCGCACAGAGTCAGACATGACTGTTTGACTTTTTGCAAACAACATTTTCACTTTCTCTACTTTTTAAAAATTATCTCTATTTTTGTGAAAGGATTGCCTTGAATTTGTTTCTTGTTGCAGTAGTTTTAGTTCCCTGACTAGGAAGAGATTTAATTATTTTTAAGGACATATTTTAAGTGTTTCCCATTTGAGTATGATGTTAGCTACATTTTTTGAAAGAGTTCTTTTATGATTTTTTTTGATGTGGATCTTTTAAAAAAAATTATTGAATTTGTTACAATATGTTTTCTGTTGTTTGCAAGGCATGTGTGGGATCTTAGTATCCTGACCAGGGATCGAATCTGCACCCTCTGCATTAGAAGGTGAAGTCTTAACCACTGGACCACCAGTCAAATCCCCTGTGAGAGAGTCCTTTAAATAGATTAAGGAACTTTCCTTCTCTCTCTAGTTGGCTGAGAGTATTCATCATATATTCAGTTTCCACTGAATGACTTTTTAGTCTGAGATGATTCTTTTTTGTACTTTTATCTATGAATATAATTCATTTTAGAGATGTCTAACAACCCTAATTAATATTCTGCAGCTTTAGTTAGATCATTTTTAGGTTCATGAATAATCGGGGAAACAGTGGAAACAGTGTCAGACTTTATTTTTTGGGGATCCAAAATCACTGCAGATGGTGACTGCAGCCGTGAAATTAAAAGATGCTTACTCCTTGGAAGAAAAGTTATGACCAACCTAGATAGCATATTCAAAAGCAGAGACATTACTTTGCCGACTAAGGTCCGTCTAGTCAAGGCTATGATTTTTCCTGTGGTCATGTATGGATGTGAGAGTTGGACTGTGAAGAAGGCTGAGAGCCGAAGAACTGATGCTTTTGAACTGTGGTGTTGGAGAAGACTCTTGAGGGTCCCTTGGACTGCAAGGAGATCCAACCCGCCAATTCTGAAGGCGATCAGCCCTGGGATTTCTTTGGAAGGAATGATGCTAAAGCTGAAACTCCAGTACTTTGGCCACCTCATGGGGAGAGTTGACTCACTGGAAAAGACTGTGAAGCTGGGAGGGATTGGGGGCAGGAGGAGAAGGGGACGACAGAGGATGAGATGGCTGGATGGCATCACGGACTCGATGGACACGAGTGTGAGTGAACTCCGGGAGTTGTTGATGGACAGGGAGGCCTGGCGTGCTGCGATTCATGGGGTCGCAAAGAGTCAGACACGACTGAGTGACTGAACTGAACTGAACTGAATTCCCTTTTCCCTTTTGAAAATCTCATTTTGATATCAAGATTATATTCAGCTTACAAAATGAGTTGGTGTATGACGTCTCCATTAGCGTCAAAAATACAGACACAATTTCCTCTTTGAATGACTGGTACAATTTGCTTATAAAGTTATCTGACTCTGGGGTTTTCTTGTGGGAGGGCACTTATCTACTGATGCAAATGTGTTCATGATTGTAGGACTATGCATGTTTTCCATTTCTTGCTGACTTTTTTTTTAACTTTACATTTATGTTTATATTTTCCTAGAATTTCCATTTTATCTAAGGTTTTCAATTCTCTGGCATAAAATTATTGATACTTATTTAAACTCTGCCAAATGTCTAGTTTTATCTCCTTTCTTACCCCTCCTTGTATTGATTCTTAATATAATCGTTGCCACCTTTGTCTCATGCATATAGAGCGGATATTTTTCTGTATTTCACAGAAACCCCATTGGGAGGCCATGCACAATTTTCAGTGTTTTCATGTGCTAGATGTTTGTAGTAATATATAAAGTAGTTGATGCTATAATACTACCATTAGTGACAAAAGGACAATTAAAGGAGAAATATTGACAGTTTAGGCCTGCAACACACTACAGCTTCTTGACTTTCAAGGTTAATGTGGGTCATCATCACCCTCCCCAACTAACTCGCTTTGCTTAAGGGTGCTTTTCCAACAGCTTTGTTCAACAGCTTCTCATGTCTCAGTCATCCTTTAATCAAAGGCAGTGCAAATATTTTTTAAGGTAAGGTGATTTATATATTTTTAAATGAATCTACATGGTGCTTTTCAAATACTCTTTAATGTGTTCATCAGAAGCATTAGTGGATTTAAAATTATTGAGATGTGACCATTTGAAAGCATATCTAGATATTTTATATTAATTCCTGGGAAAGTAACTAAGTATAGATTGCATTTACCTCATCCCTAATCTCCGAGTATAATGATTACCCTATACAATCATATTTCTTGAAAGGGAACTCTGTAAATAAACACTGCATTGTCAGAATTATAGGACTCATTAGTAAAAACTTCCTACTTATCAATTTGCAAGAAATATAAATTTATTTACTTTCTCATTACCTAGGAAATGTTTTTCATTCTCCTGACTCATCTTTGTTCTTTTTCTTTGTACAAGCAATGAAGTTATAAGTTCTGTGAAGTAATAGACTGAAAATTATAATGCTTCATTGCATAAGCAAGCAACAGGAAATGAATTACAAAGAACAAAGTCTTTGTTACATAAGCTTCAATAATCCTTAATTTTGAAAGGAACATAGTTGTTTAAAGTCTTATGAACAAAGTAAGATAACATGCATTTGAATTGTCATTGACTAAGTTTTTATTTCAGTAGAAGGAAGAACTATCCAAGGAATGTGAGAAAAATCATCTTTTTAATAAGTTATATAAAATATCTATTCATTTCTTTTTAAATCTCTAGGAAAAGCTGGTATTCAAACTATAAGATTTCTGTATGCATGTGAAATGATAAAATGCAATTTTCTAAGTGAAAGATTTAAAAAATTACACCAATATAGTTTTAAAAGTTCAAGTATTGTGCTAGCTTCTTTGTCAAGAAGATTATGGACATGCACATGGGTCAGTATGCCCATGTGATATATCTGTAATATTTATAAATACATAAACGTGTGTAGTTAAATCATGTGCTCTTTTGTGTTTTGCATCGTAAAGTATTATCTTCTAATAAAGCTTTACCTTCCAGTCCTTCCACACTATCGTCAGCTCTTTGCCTGCTGGATCTACACCTTATTGATAGAGTTGTATTAAAAACTCCCGTATTGATTGTGAATCCATCAATTTATTTTTTAGTGTTCAGTTCAGTTCAGTTCAGTTCAGTCGCTCAGTCGTGTCCGACTCTTTGCGACCCCGTGAATCCCAGCACGCCAGGCCTCCCTGTCCATCACCATCTCCCGGAGTTCACTCAGAGTCCATCGAGTCCGTGATGCCATCCAGCCATCTCATCCTCCGTCGTCTCTTTCTCCTCCTGCCCCTAATCCCTCCCAGCATCAGAGTCTTTTCCAATGAGTCAACTCTTCACATGAGGTGGCCAAAGTACTGGAGTTTCAGCTTTAGCGTCATTCCTTCCAAAGAAATCCCAGGCCTGATCTCCTTCAGAATGCACTGGTTGGATCTCCTTGCAGTCCAAGGGACCCTCAAGAGTCTTCTCCAACACCACAGTTCAAAAGCATCAATTCTTCGGCACTCAGCTTTCTTCACTCCCACATCCATACATGACCGCAGGAAATACCATAGCCTTGACTAGATGGACCTTAGTCGGCAAAGTAATGTCTTTGCTCTTGAATATACTATCTAGGTTGGTCATAACTTTTCTTCCAAGGAGTAAGCGTCTTTTAATTTCATGGCTGCAGTCACCATCTGCAGTGATTTTGGAGCCCAAAAACTCAAGTCTGACACTGTTTCTACTGTTTCCCCATCTATTTGAACAGGTTAATTTGCTTAGTTTTAAATTTTATTTTCGTGGTGAAAGTATTACTATGCCAGCTTTTTGTTGGTAAAGATGTGGCTGGCATATGCATTTTCATCCTTTTTAGTCTCCTGCAAGTTTCTTTTCTTTTTCATATCAAGCATCTCTAATTCCATCAAGCATTACTAGTAGTCATAGATCTAAATAATTTAAAAGGCAAGTGGTAAGTCAGAACTGCTAAGGTATTAGGTGTGTATATGTGTTAGTCATTCAGTCATGTCTGACTCTTGTGACCCCATAGCCTGTAACCCATCAGGCTCCCCTGTCCATGGAATTCTCCAGGCAAGAATACTGGAGTGGGTTGCCATTCCCTTCTCCAAGGGAATCTTCCCAACCCAGGGATCAAACCTAAGGTCTCCTGCATTGCAGGCAGATTCTTTACCTTTAGAGCCACCAGGGAAGCCCAGAATGTTAGGTAAACAGCACTAATTACACACGTAGCCAATGGTAGATTCAGAACTCAAGTCTTGAGTCAATCAGAGGTTGATTCAGCCACTTTAAGATTGTATTAAATCAATTCTGTCATAAACCTCATCACCGTGATAGTTATGACTGAATAATTTCTCTTAGTACCTACTTTAATAACTGAAATTCAGAAAGCAAATAAAAATTAAGAAAGTTGCTTAGAAACTGAACACAGTAACTGTATTTGGAGCCTAACCTTGACAAAGCTTTGTGATCCAAATGAAAGCGAGGGACCAGAGACTGCTCGGCCAAGATTGTCCCGAATAGCAAGCAGATACCTAAAGAGGGAAGTCGGGGATAATGATTTTAAATCAGTTTCCAGTGTGAGATTCAACTGCTGGATCTTTCTTATAAAATAGATGATTTGCATGGGAAAATGTTCATTGGTTGTTAAATGGGGAGAAGAAAGCATAGGACAGTTTCTGAACAAGGGACCTTCAGTATCTTATATTTATATTTTAGACTCAGCCCATAATAGCTGAATACATGCTTTTCCCAGAACAAATGACATCACAGCTCCCCTGCTGTAGGGCTTACTCAAGACATTCCAATAGAGACATAATCCCTTTTGTGCTTCTGAAATTAAAATGAATCATATGCAAAAATAGAGCTAGCCGAGAGGGCCTATGTAGCCCATTATGATTATTATGCTTTGTAGAACTGTATGCTGTGTCTGCAATAGGTAAATGGCGCTAAATAAAGAAAAGCATTGCTCCTCTGTAATAATTACATTTCGACGAATGCTTACTTGCCAGCAAGTGGATGGAGTGAGAGGAAAAGATTTAGATTCCTATAAAGAAAAGTTTATTTTTGAATAGAAGGCAAAGTTAAAATCAGTCCCCTCCATTAAAACTCAATTCATCCTGGATACTAAAAAAAAGAAGAAGAAGAAAAAGTCTAAATAAATGAGGCAGATGTTGGCAATCTGAGTAGGCCACAAAGCTGCAACCTTAATAACCAAAATTCAAAATGCAGATGGTAGAAACCTCAACAAAACAGAGGAAACACTCCAAGACTTAGAGTATTTCTATGCAGATGGGTAAAATGTCCTTATGACAAAGAGAACATTCTATTACCACTTGAAATACATTTTTTAAATATTTAGAGTGCATTTAAATTTTCTATCAATGCTTGCTAACTCAGAAATACACTAAGGTCAGGATAAAATCTGTTAGGAACTCAAGAAGATTTCCAGACTCAGAAAAATCCAGATGGAAACTCACTGACTTCTTTATGTCTTGCCTTTAAAATATATTAATCTTGTTTTGGAAACATTGCACACACGCCTCCTGCCTTTCATGCTCAATCCTGCCTCCTTCCTGACAACAGAAAAATCTTGGGTTTAATAAAAACTTGTCCTACTTAAAAACCTCGCGTGCTTGTCCATTGAGTGGAATGGCAAGGTCATTTCACTTTTCAAAATATAATCCCCAATTGCCCTTTCTTACCTCTTCCTGGCTTCCCTCAAGTTTCTCCTAACCAACTTTCTCCTTTGTCAGCCTAGTTTTCTCCCATGGTTGTCTCTAAGCTTCTCCCATATGGGGATTTTGGAATTGCTCCAGGTTATAACCATCTAGCCCATTCCCACTGCCCTAAGAGAGCAAAGACGAAAAGGACATTTGTTGGAGGGTCAATATTAGAAAGACTGATGCTGAACAAATAGAAATAGGTCATTCCAGGACGGTCCCTAACTGACAGTTGCTTTTTGTTTTGTTTGTTTCTTTTGTCAGTGAGTTAATACAAACTCTGCCACCCACTCCTGGGCATCCACCTGGAGAACATCATAATTTCAAAAGACACACGCACTCAAATATTTATTGCCCATCTATTTACTATAGTCAGGACATGGAAGCAATCTAACAGTCCATCAACAGAGGAGGGGATAGAGATGTGGTCCCTATATCCAGTGGAATAATACTCAGCCATAAAAAGAATGAAACTGAGTCATTTGTAGAGATGTCAGTGGACCTAGTGATATTATACAGAGTGAAGTAAATCAGAAAGAAAAAAACAGATATCATATATTAATGCATATGTGTGAAACCTAGAAAAACGGTATAGCTGATTTTATTTGCAAAGCAGAATAGGGATACAGATGTATAGCACAAATGTATGGATATGAAGAGGGAAAGGAGGGAGGGTGGGAGGAATTGGGAGATTGGGATTGACGCGTGTATGCTGTTAACACTATGTATAAAATAAATAACTAATGAGAACCTACTGCGAGGCACAAGGAACTCTATTCAATACTCTGCTGCGACTTGAAGGGGAAGGCACACCTAAAGGGAGACAATTTATGTACACTGATTCATTTCGCTATACAGTAGAAACTGGCATAACATTTTAAAGCAACTGTACTCCAATAGAAAAGTAATTTAAAAAAAAAGTTCATTCTCCATTCAATGGAAATTTACTGAGACCCGACTATGTGCAGGGCATTTTTATATAACAAGAATACAGAGGAAAACTCCCTACCCTCATACAATATCTATCCCAGTGAAAAAGATATACAGAAGATATATACATACACATTCATAGTTGGTTGTTGTTTTTTTTTTTTTTTTAGTGATTATCACTTAAGGAGAAAAACAAAGTATAAAGAAAGAGACATAAGAAACAAAAATAATAATATGACATTTCAAGTGATGCACTGAAATGTTAGCGTGTGCAGCTTGGGCAGGCCTGGCTGAGGAGATAGGTGACTTTTGAGAATAGACCTGAACAAAGAGTTTACTTTGGGTATTTGGGTATTTGGGCTGTGGAGCTTCCAACAGGGATGGTGGTGCCTAAGGCAGCAGTGAGCCTGGTGTTTCAGAAATAACCAAGATGCTGGAGCAGCTTTGCAAGAGGACAGTGGGGGAGAGCAGGAGGACCTGGGAGTGTCTGCAGTCTGAGAAGCTGTGGACTGACACAGGCATTCCCGCATGGTTGATCATGTAGTTCTGTTTCTTGGATGTGTGCACCCAACTTTAGACCAGTCAGACTGGAACAGCATTAAGTGTGCCCTGGAACAGTAAGATGCACAGCTTGATGACCAGAGGGCCTGCACGGAGAGCAGCCTTCACTGTGAAGCAGAAGAGAGACAGTCACATGTTCTGAATTGAGATGGTCTTCTCAATTCCTTCAACAGTAACATTCAAGGAAATGTTTGAAAATGAAGACCAGAATTGGATTTTGGTATCTGCAGACGTTCACACACACAGATGCTCTTAAATAACCCTCAGCAGAAGGCAAGTCCAACTCTAGATGCTGATATATATTTTCTTTTAGTAACTGATTCAGTTCTAGGAGGTACCGCCCATGTCGGTGGACTCTGTATGGATCTGTACCTGGGTTCTCTGTCCTGTTTGACTGATCTGCATGTCCATTCCTTCACCAATACAGTGCTGCCTTTAAAAAAAATTATTTTATATTGGAGTATTGCTGACTAACAATGCTGTGATAGTTTCAGGTGGACAGCAAAGGGACTCAGCAATGCGTCTGCAAGTATCCATTCTCCCCCAAACCCTCCTCCCATCCAGGCTGCCACAGAACATTGAGCAGAGTTCCTTGTGCTATACAGTAGGTCCCTTTTGGTTATCCATATTTTAAATATAGCAGAGTGTACATTTTGGTCCCAAACTCCCTAACTATCCCTTACCCCCACCCTTCTCCCTGGATTCTATAAGTCTGTGAGACTGTCTTGTAAATAAGTTTGTTTGTATCATGTTTTTTTGGATTCCAAATATGAAGGATGTCATGTGATATCTCTCCTGTGTCTGACTTACTTCACTCAGCATGACAATCTCTAGGTGCCTCCATTTGCTGCAAACGGCATCATTTCTTTCTTTGTAATGACTGACACACCTTTTTATATGGAGAAAGACTGGCTGGGGGTGAGATGTGGTGGCAGAGAGAGAGCAAAATTCAGCCAAGGTGGTCTGGCTTCTCAGGAGTAAAATCAGGAGACTTGAGCCCACGTTGTCTGTATCTCTCGCTTCTGATATGAGCCGCACTACAAAGAAACTGCCCATTTATTAAGAGATATCACATGACTAACAGTAATATGCAGAATTCTCGTGTTTTTGTGGGTCTCAAAGGGTTACCTCCTTTTAATTGAACATTCCACCTTCTTAGTAATAGACTGTTGAGAATATACGAGTAGACATTTGGACTCCGCAGGACTATCTGCAAGAAACCCTGTCAGTCGTCATGTAGGTCACATTTTGATCCAAATGTTAATTGACAGTGTCCTTTAATGTGCATTTTGGGGCTCAGGTAATAGCAGCGAGGAAAACTCATTATAAGCTCGGCAAGAAGGCAGTGTGCAGACTTGTGACACAGCATCTGATGTTCGAAAGGGGTTTTCACTGACTCTGTGCAGCGCTGCCTGAGGATAAAACCATGCCTCTGCCAGTGAGAGGGAAGAAGGTTGCAGTGGCCTGTGGGAGTGCCCTCAGGCAGCGGGGTCCCTGTCACCCGCCTGATCACCCAGGCTTTGAAAAGCACTTCTTTCTCTTTTCTTTAAGGATCTAAACCTTTCGCTCTCATTTTGTCCATCGAGGAAAACTGACGTGCATCATCCTTGTCTCAGGGCTTAAAAGTGCCTCCTGTTGGACAGATTTCCTTGTTCTCAGATTAGTGCGGTGAAACGTTACCTCTTGGAAGTCCGCATCAATAAAAATCATTTCAATTTCTTTCTCCAGCTTCTGTGGCAGTGGCGAGCCTGTCAACAATTTCCTGGCTTGTAAATAAATACGAACAACTATATTTTAATTTCCACAGGACTACTCACATTTCAATGAGACAAATTGGTAATTAGCTTTCAAAAATGAGGAAAGTGAATCCAATGATGAGCATGTGACTTTTAAATCATTCTCAAAAGTGGTTCTAATACATCAGCCTTGTTAATTCATGGGCAGCAGATAAACCATTTGAATGGCTGCATGTGTAAGAAAATAAAACAGATGCCTATACAAAAAGTATTTTAATGGACTGCTGGGAAGTTTAATTTTTTTAAAAATTGTATTTATGCTCATTTGATTAAACTGATTTCCTTGAGCACTCCCTATTATGGTTTGGATTCTCCTGGAAGCTGAATCTGAGCCACTGAAGTCAAGTAGCTTATTGGAGAGGTTATTTCAAGAAATGCTGGTAGGGAATTAATGAAGTGACACAAGGATGGGAGAGACCAATAAGGAATGCATCATCAAGACAATTACCTATCTGGAGAGTCAGAGTTTTTCTACCTAAGGGCAAGGAGGCTCCAGTATTTACAAAGCAACTCCCTCCACATTGTTCATGCATGCTAAGTTGCTAAGTCATGTCCAACTCTTCGCGACCCTTTGGAGTGTAGTCCACCACTGTAATCTTGGGATTCTCCAAGCAAGAATACTGGAGAGGGTTGCTATCTCCTTCTCCAGGGGATCTTCCCCATCCAGGGATTGGGCCTGTGTCTCCTGCATTGGCACTGAGCCACCAAGGAAGTCCTGTCTCCATGCTGAGCACTGCTAATTTGGGGCACTTTGAGTTTGCTCTCTGCAACTGGCCTGATGTACTTCCTCAGCCAGCAAAAAGCCCTCAGCCACAGAGGATGGTGTGCTACCCAAGCCAGCAGCAGCAGCATCACTTGGGAACTTGTTAAGGCGGCAAGTTATCCCTCCACTTCCCTCCTGAAGAGCTGCATCACGCAACACTCTGTTTTATCTTCCCATCCTTACTGGTTGCTCTCCAGATCTGCTGCCCAGGTTTTATTTCAGGGCAATTTTTTGATGTTTTAATGTGTGAGGACTCAGAATTCCTTAAACCTCAGCTTTCTGGTCTTATACTGTTTTCTGCAAAGAACCTGCTGCAGTTTTTGCTAGGAAAGCATATGAAGGAGGTCAAGCTATTTTTGTCTTTATATGTCTGAAATACGCTGGCTTATCTCAAAAATGTTAATTCAACCAGTACTCTTGTTTGACTGCATGGGTATCACATTCTAGGCCAAAAGTCTTCTTCCCTCAAAAATTTAAAAGAAATTTGGGATTTGTTTCCAAAACTTACATTATTGTTTGAAAAAATCTAAAGCTATTCTAATTCCCATCATTTCAATAGGAGCTATTTGCTCTCTCTTTGGAAGTATCATTTTCATGCTCTGAGTTACCAATTTATCAATGCCCTAAGCATTTTAAATCTAGAGTCTCATAGCCTTTCCCTCTGAAATTCACAGGGAACTCTTCCTCTTTTTTCTTTCTTTTTTCTGGGAGGGGGTAATTGTCTTTTTTTTTTCTACAATTCCTTGAGTCAGCTGTTGCCTCACCTCAATTTCCTTCTAATTTTACTACTTTCTTTCCTTGTAAAAATTCTTATTTTTTGAGTCCGTCTTTCTCATGGATTTCTTATTTCAATTATAATATTTTGGTATACATGTGCCTTTTCACAGCAAAGGCTGTGCTACACTGGAGCGGCAAGCAGAGGCTGCATGGCACTGGAGCAGCAGAGAGGAGATACCCCACGTCCAAAGTCAGAGAAACCCCAGTAAGACAGTAGGCACTAGAGCGGCTGTGAGGAGATATCCCACGTCCAAGAACAAAGGAAAAGATGGTAGGAGACGTGAATTCGTGTTTAGAATCAAACCCCACTCCCACCAGGCTCATGAAGAGGGCTCAAACAAACCTTGTGTGCAGCAGGACCCAGGGGCCCCATAGAGACTGAGACAGGACTGTGTTTGGGCATCTCCTGTGGGGTACGGGTCAGCAGTGGACTGCCAGGGGGCAGGGGCTCTGGATGCAGCACACTTGGGTATGGGTACGGCATAACCCTCTTGGAAGAGGTCACCATTAACCACACCATAGAGCCACCGGAAGTTACACAGGACTGGGAGATAGACTCTTGGAGGGCACAACAGAACCTTGTGCACCAGGACCCAGGAGAAAGGAGCAGTGACCCCACAGGAGACTGTCCTGGACTTGCCTCTGGGTGTCCAGGAGTCTCCAGTGGAGACGTGGGGTGGTGGTGGCCTGCTGCAGGGTTGGGGATGCTGAGTGCGGCAGTGCCTGCATGGGACCTTCTGAAGGAGGTCACCATTATCTTCATTACTTCCACCAAAGTTTGGCCCCAGGTGAATAGCAGGGAGGGAACACAGCTCCACCAATCAACAGAAAATTGGATTAAAGATTTATTGAGCATGGCCTCACCCATCAGAACAAGACCCAGTTTCCCCCTCAGTCTCTTCCCTCAGGGAGCTTCCATAAGCCTCTTATCTTTCTCCATGAGAGGGCAGACAGAATGAAAACCACAATCACAGAAAATTAACCACTCTAATCACATGGTCACCAGTCAGTTCAGTCACTCACTCGTGTCGGACTCTTCACGACCCCATGAATCGCAGCATGCCAGGACTCCCTGTCAATCAACAACTCCTGGAGTTCACTCAGACTCACGTCCATCGAGTCACTGATGCCATTCAGCCATCTCATCCTTGGTCATCCCCTTCTTCTCCTGCCCCCAATCCCTCCCAGCATCACAGTCTTTTCCAATGAGTCAACTCTTCGCATGAGGTGGCCAAAGTACTGGAGTTTCAGCTTTAGCATCATTCCCTCCAAAGAACACCCAGAACTGATCTCTTTTAGAATGGACTGGTTGGATCTCCTTGCAGTCCAAGGGACTCTCAAGAGTCTTCTCCAACACCACAGTTTAAAAGCATCAATTCTTCAGCACTCAGCTTTCTTCACAGTCCAACTCTCCCATCCATACATGACTACTGGAAAAACCATAGCCTTGACTAGACGGATCTTTGTTGGCAAAGTAATGTCTCTGCTTTTGAATATGCTATCTAGGTTGGTCATAACTTTCTTTCCAAGGAGTAAGCGTCTTTTAATTTCATGGCTGCAATCAACATCTGCAGTGATTTTGGAGCCCCCAAAAAATTAAGTCTGACACTGTTACCACTGTTTCTCCTTCTATTTGCCATGCAGTGATGGGACCTGATGCCATGATCTTCATTTTCTGAATGTGGAGCTTTAAGCCAACTTTTTCACTCTTCTCTTTCACTTTCATCAAGGGGCTTTTTAGTTCCTCTTCACTTTCTGCCATAAGAGTGGTGTCATCTGCATATCTGAGGTTATTGATATTTCTCCTGGCAATCTTGATTCTAGCTTGTGTTTCTTCCAACACCGTGTTTCTCATGACGTACTCTGCATATAAGTTAATTAGGCAGGGTGGCATATACAGCCTTGATGTACTCCTTTTCCTATTTGGAACCAGTCTGTTGTTCCATGTTCAGTTCTAACTGTTGCTTCCTGACCTGCATACAGTTTTCTCAAGAGGCAGGTCAGGTGGTCTGGTATTCCTATCTCTTTCAGAATTTTCCACAGTTTATTGTGATTCACACAGTCAAAGTCTTTGGCATAGTCAATAAAGCAGAAGTAGATGTTTTTCTGGAACTCTTTTGCTTTTTTGATGATCCAGCGGATGTTAACAATTTGATCTCTGGTTCTTTTGCCTTTTCTAAAACCAGCTTGAACATCAGGAAGTTCGCGGTTCACATATTGCTGAAGCCTGGCTTGGAGAATTTTGAGCATGACTTTACTAGCGTGTGAGATGAGTGCAATTTTTCGGTAGTTTGAGCATTCTTTGGCATTGCCTTTCTTTGGAATTGGAGTGAAAACTGGCCTTTTCCAGTCCTGTGGCCACTGTGAGTTTTCCAAACTTGCTGGCATATTGAGTGCAACACTTTCACAGCATCATCTTTCAGGATTTGAAATAGCTCAACTGGAATTCCATCACCTCCACTAGCTTTGTTCATAGTGATTCTTTCTAGGGCCCACTTGACTTCACATTCCAGGATGTCTGGCTGGTGAGTGATCACACCATCTTGATTATCTTGGTCATGAAGCTCTTTTTGTACAGTTCTTCCATGTATTCTTGCCACCTCTTCTTAATATCTTCTGCTTCTGTTAGGTCTATATCATTTCTGTCCTTATTGAGCCCATCTTTGCATGAAATGTTCCCTTGGTATCTCTAATTTTCTTGAAGAGATCTCTAGTCTTTCTCATTCTGTTGTTTTCCTCTATTTCTTTGCACTGATCACTGAGGAAGGCTTTCTTATCTCTCCATGCTATTCTTTGGAACTCTGCATTCAGTTTCTTATATCTTTCTTTTTCTCATTTGCTTTTTGCTTCTTGCTTCTCTTCTTTTCACAGCTATTTGTAAGGCCTCCCCAGACAGCCATTTTGCTCTTTCGCATTTCTTTTCCATGGGGATGGTCTTGATCCCTTTCTCCTCTACAATGCCACAAACTTCCATCCATAGTTCATCAGGCACTCTGTCTATCAGATCTAGTCCCTTAAATCTATTTCTCACTTCCACTGTATAATTGTAAGGGATTTGATTTAGGTCATACCTGAATGGTCTAGTGGTTTTCCCTACTTTCTTCAATTTAAGTCTGAATTTGGCAATAAGGAGTTCATGGTCTGAGCCACAGTTGGCTCCCAGTCTTGTTTTTGCTGACTGTATAGAGCTTCTCCATCTTTGGCTGCAGAGAATATAACCAATCTGATTTGAGTGTTGACCATCTGGTGATGCCCATGTGTAGAGTCTTCTCTTGTGTTTTTGGAAGAGGTGTTTGCTATGACCAGTGCGTTCTCTTGGCAAAACTCTATTAGCATTTGCCCTGCTTCATTCTGTACTCCAAGGCCAAATTTGCCTGTTATTCCAGGTGTTTCTTGACTTCCTACTTTTGCATTCAAGTCCCCTATAACGAAAAGGACATCTTTTTTGGGTTTTAGTTCTAAAAGGTCTTGTAGGTCTTCATAGAACCGTTCAACTTCAGCTTCTTCAGCATTACTGTTTAGGGCATAGACTTGGATTACTATGATATTGAATGGTCTGCCTTGGAAACAAACAGAGATCATTCTGTCATTTTGAGACTGCATCCAAGTACTGCATTTCAGTGTCTTTTGTTGACCATGATGGCTACTCCATTTCTTCTAAGGGATTTCTGCCCGCAGTAGTAGATATAATGGTTATCTGAGTTAAATTCACCCATTCCAGTCCATTTTAGTTCTCTGATTCCTAGAATGTCGATGTTCACTCTTGCCTTCGCCTATCTGACCACTTCCAATTTGCCTTGATTCATGGACCTAACCTTCCAGGTTCCTATGCAATATTGCTTTTTACAGCATTGGACCTTGTTTCTATCACCAGTCATGCTCACAACTGGGTATTTTTTTTCCTTTGGCTCCATCCTTTCATTCTTTCTGGAGTTATTTCTTCACTGAAATCCAGTAGCATATTGGGCACCTAACAACCTCTGGAGTTCCTCTTTCAGTATCCTATCATTTTGCCTTTTCATACTGTTAATGGCTCAGGTTTCATCGAGTTAGACCAGGCTGTGGTCCATGAGATTATAATGACTAGTTTTCTGTGATTATGGTTTCAGTGTGTCTTCCCTCTGATGCCCATTGGCAACACTTACCGTGTTACTTGGGTTTCTCTTACCTTGGACATGGGGATCACTTCACGGCTGCTCTATAAAGTGCAGCCACTGCTCCTTACTTTGGATGAGGGGTATCTCCTCACTGCTGACCCTCCTGACTCTGAACGTGGAGTGGCTCCTCTCAGCCCTCCTGAGCCCGGGCAGCCAGCCTTGTCTAACTCAATGAAACTATGAGCCATGCAATGTAGGGTCACCCAAGACAGACAGGTCATGTTGGAGAGGTCTAACAAAATGTGGTCCACTGGAGAAGGGAATGGCAAACCACTTCAGTATTGCCTTGAGAACCCCATGAACAGTATGAAAAGGTAAAAAGATAGGACACTGAAAGAGGAACTCCCCAGGTCATCAGGTGCCCAATATGCTATTGGAGATCAGTGGAGAAACAACTCCACTGAAGAATGAAAGGATGGAGCCAAAGCAAAAACAACACCCAGCTGTGGATATGACTGGTGATGGAAGCAATGTACGAAGCTGTAAAGAGCAATATAGCATCAGTTCAGTTCAGTTCAGTCGCTCAGTTGTGTCCAACTCTTTGCGACCCCATGAATCCAGGCCTCCCTGTCCATCACCAACTCCCGGAGTTCACTCAGACTCATGTCCATCAAGTCACTGATGCCATCCAGCCATCTCATCCTCTGTCGTCCCCTTCTCCACCTGCCCCCAATCCCTCCCAGCATCAGAGTCTTTTCCAATGAGTCAACTCTTCACATGAGGTGGACAAAGTACTGGAGTTTCAGCTTCAGCATCATTCCCTCCAAAGAAATCCCAGGGCTGATCTCTTTCAGAATGGACGGGTTGGATTTCCTTGCAGTCCAAGGGACTTTCAAGAGTCTTCTCCAACACCACAGTTCAAACGCATCAATTCTTCAGCACTCTGCCTTCTTCACAGTCCAACTCTCACATCCATACATGACCACAGGAAAAACCATAGCCTTGACTAGACGGACCTTAGTCGGCAAAGTAATATCTCTGCTTTTGAATATACTATCTAGGTTGGTCATAGGAACCTGAAATGTTAGGTCCATGAATCAAGGCAAACTGGAAGTAATTAAACAGGAGATGGCAAGAGTGAACATTGACATTTTAGGAATCAGTGAACTAAAATGGACTGGAATGGGTGAATTTAACTCAGATGACCACTATATCTACTACTGCGGGCAGGAATCCCTTAGAAGAAATGGAGTAGCCATCATGGTCAACAAAAGAGTCCGAAATTCAGTAATTTGATGCAATCTCAAAAAAGACAGAATGATCTCTTTTCCTTTCCAAGGCAAACCATTTAGTATCATGGAAATCCAAGTCTATGCCCTGACCACTAATGCTGAAGAAGCTGAAGTTGAATGGTTCTATGAAGACCTACAAGACCTTCTAGAACTAACACCTTAAAAAGATATCCTTTACATTATAGGGGACTGGAATGCAAAAATAGGAAGTCAAGAAACACCTGGAGTAACAGGCAAATTTGGCCTGGGAGTACAGAATGAAGCAGGGCAAAGACTAGACTTTTGCCAAGAGAATGCACTGGTTATAGCAAACACTTTTTCCCAACAACGCAAATGAAGACTACCATGGACATCACCTGATGGTCAACACCGAAATCCGATTGATCATATTCTTTGCAACCAAAGATGGAGAAGCTCTATACAGTCAGCAAAAACAAGACCCAGAGCACCATGGCTCACATCATTAACTTCTTATTGTCAAATTCAGACTTAAACTCAAGAAAGTGGAGAAAACCACTAGACCATTCAGGTATGACCTAAATCAAATCCCTTACAATTATACAGTGGAAGTGAGAAATAGATCTAAGGGACTAGATCTGATAGACAGAGTGCCTGATGAACTATGGATGGAGGTTCATGACATTGTACAGGAGACAAGGATCAAGACCATCCCCAAGAAAAAGAAATGCAAAAGAGCAAAATGGCTGTCTGGGGAGGCCTTACAAATAGCTTTGAAAAGAAGAGAAGCAAAAAGCAAATGAGAAAAAGAAAGATATAAGCTTCTGAATGCAGAGTTCCAAAGAATAGCATGGAGAGATAAGAAAACCTTCCCCAGTGATCAGTGCAAAGAAATAGAGGAAAACAACAGAATGAGAAAGACTAGAGATCTCTTCAAGAAAATTAGAGATGCAAAGATGGACTCGATAAAGGACAGAAATGGTATGAACCTAACAGAAGCAGAAGATATTAAGAAGAGGTGGCAAGAATACACAGAAGAACTGTACAAAAAGATCTTCATGACCCAGATGATCACAATGGTGTGATCACTCACCTAGAGCCAGACATCCTGGAATGTGAAGTCAAGTGGGCCTTAGGAAGCATCACTATGAACAAAGCTAGTGGAGGTGATGGAATTCCAGTTGAGCTATTTCAAATCCTGAAAGATGATACTGTGAAAGTGTTGCACTCAATATGCCAGCAAGTTTGGAAAACTCAGCAGTGGCCATAGGACTGGAAAAGGTCAGTTTTCATTCCAATCCCTTAGAAAGTCAACGCCAAGAATGCTCAAACTACTGCACAATTGCACTCATCTCACACACTAGTAAAGTCATGCTCAAAATTCTCCAAGCCAGGCCTCAGCAGAATATGAACTGTGAACTTCCAGATGTTCGAGCTGGACTTCCTCTGCTGAAAAGGCAGAGGAACCAGAGATCAATTTGCCAACATCTGCTGGATCATCAAAAAAGCAAGAGAGTTCCAAAAACATCTACTTCTGCTTTATTGACATGCCAAAGCCTTTGACTGTGTGGATCACAATAAATTGTGGAAAATTCTGAAAGAGATGCGAATACTAGACCACCTGACCTGCCTCTTGAGAAACTTATGTGCAGGTCAGGAAGCAACAGTTAGAACTGGACATGGAACAATAAACTGGTTCCAAATAGGAAAAGGAGTATGTCAAGGCTGTATATTGTCACCCTGCTTATTTAACTTATATGCAGAGTACTTCATGAGAAACGCTGGACTGGAAGAAGCACAAGCTGGAATCAAGATTGCCAGGAGAAATATCAATAACCTCAGATATGCAGATGACATTAGCCTTATGGCAGAAAGTGAAGAAGAACTAAAGAGCCTCTTAATGAAAGCGAAAGAAGAGAGTGAAAAAGTTGGCTTAAAGCTCAAGATTCAGAAAACTAAGATCATGGCACCTGGTCCCATCACATCCTGGCAAATAGATGGGAAACAGTGGAAACAGTGTCAAACTTTATTTTTGGGGGCTCCGAAATCACTGCAGATGATGATTGCAGCCATGACATTAAAAGACTCCTGGGAAGGAAAGTAATGACCAACCTAGATAGTATATTAAAAATCAGAGACATTACTTTGCCAACAAAGGTCTGTCTAGGCAAGACTATGGTTTTTCCAGTGGTCATGTATAGATGTAAGAGTTGGACTGTGAAGGAAGATGAGTGTCGAAGAATTGATGCTTTTGAACTATGGTGTTGGAGAAGACTCTTGAAAGTCCCTTGGACTGCAAGGAGATCCAACTAGTCCATTCTGAAGGAGATCAGTCCTGGGTGTTCTTTGGAAGGAATGATGCTAAAGCTGAAACTCTAATACTTTGGCCACCTGATGCAAAGAGTTGACTCACTGGAAAAGACTCTGATGCTGGGAGGGATTGGGGGCAGGAGGAGAAGGGGATGACTGAGGATGAGATGGCTGGATGGCATCACTGACTCAAACGATGTGAGTCTGAATGAACTCCAGGAGTTGGTGATAGACAGGGAGGCCTGATGTGCTGCAATTCATGGGGTCGCAAAGAGTCGGACATGACTGAGTGACTGAAATGAACTGAACTGAAACAGCATATTAAAAAGCAGAGTTATTACTTTGCCAACAAAGGTCCATCTAGTCAAGGCTATGGTTTTTCCAGTGGTCATGTATGGATGTGAGAGTTGGACTATAAAGACAGCTGAGTGCTGAAGAATTGATGCTTTTGAACTGTGGTGTTGGAGAAGACTCTTGAGAGTCCCCTGGACTGCAACGAGATCCAACCAGTCCATCCTAAATGAGGTCAGTCCTGAGCGTTCATTGGAAGGACTGATGTTGAAACTGAAACTCCAATACTTTGGCCACTGATGCAAAGAGCTGACTCATTTGAAAAGACCTTGATGCTGGGAAAGTTTGAAAGTGGGAGAAGAAGGGGATAGCAGAGGTTGAGATGGTTGGATGGCGTCACCAACCCAATGGACATGAGTTTGGGTAAACTCCGCAAGTTGGTGATGGACAGGGAGGGCTACCTAGCATGCTGCAGGCTATGGGATAGCAAAGAGTCGGACACGACTGAACAACTAAACTGAACTGCCTGTCCTTTCACAGCAAACCACACTTAATGGACCAAAATTCCACCTAAATAAGCTGACTTTTATCAAGATACTAATTATAGAGAATTTTATTTGAATTTTTCTTCTGCATCTGCTTTATTTTCTATATTTTTATATTTTTTTCTATTCTCTTCCTAATAATGAGTATTTTCTCATGTATCCATTAATTATAAAATAAAATAATGGGTATTTAAAAGCTAATCAGCAGTTCTAGGTTTATGGATGAGATTGTTAGAAGAATATTATGATATGCAGAATAATGTTGCCTTAAACATTTTCTGGCCCTGTGCCCTGGAACCTGTGAATCTGTCACCTTATATAGAAAAATAGACTTTTCATATATGATGATGTTTAAATATCTTGAGATAAAAGACCATCCTGGATTATTGAAACAGGCCCAACATAATCACATGGGTCTCTATTGGAGAGAGATAAGTCAGTGGGCTTCCCTGCTGGCTCAGTTGTAAAGGACCTGCCTGCCAATGCAGGAGACGGAGGTTCTATCCTTGGTCTGGAAAGATCCCCTGGAGAAGGAAATGTCAACCCACTACAGTGTTCTTGCCTGGAAAATCCCATGGAGGCAGGAGCCTGACATAGTCCATGGAGTCACAAAGAGCTGGACATGACTGAGCAACTTCATTTCACTTCATTCTTCCCCAAACTCTGCTCCCATCCAGGCTGCCACATAATATTGAGCAAGGTTCCCTGTGCTCTCCAGCATGTCCTTGCTGTTTATCTATTTTAAATACAGTGCTGTATACATGTCAATCCGAATTCCTATCATAATCATTTCTCCAGAATTTTGAAGAAACCAAATGAAATAATTGTTCTGATATTTTCGTTTGAAAATTGTTGGATACTGTTAAATGTAAGATTTGAAAAGACTGGTACACATAGGTATGATGAGTTCAGGGCATTGCAGTAGAATAATCAGTAATCTGTCATCTATAAGAGCAATATAATCTTGCTTATTGTTGCCGTTTAGTTGCTAAGTCATATCTGGCTCTTTGAGAATCCATGGACTGTAGCCCACCAGGCTCCTCTGGGATTCTCTGAGGCAAAGAATACTGGAGTTGGCTGTCGTTTCCTTCTCCAGGGGATCTTCCCCGACCCCGCCACCCCAGGGATGGAACCCAGGTCTCCTGCTTTGACTGGCAGACTGTTTACCGCCGAGCCACCAGGGAAGCCCCAGTGTTGCTTATGTTAACATTAAAAAGTTAGAAAAAAGGAAAAAAAAATATTCCTGAATAGTGAAAGGAAAACAGCATGGCATGTGTGTCCGATATTTCCTGAGTAAGTGGTGGGGTTATTTTTGGTAACCTTTATTTTGATATCATTTCAAATTGACAGAAAATATGATAGTTGGTTTCCCCAGACTGACCAGTCGATTAGTTTGTCCCTTGTGCTTTGTTATTCTATTTCTGCTTCACATGACATATAATAAAGGAGGGCATGTGATACTTTCTTCTTCAAATAATTCCTGGTATATTTACACATGATGACAGAATAAAAAGATCATGAAATTAATAAAATAAGACATTTTGTAATCCAGGTGTTCCCCAAATTGCTGAAGATCAGAATCAGCAAATGGGACTTTAAATGCAATCTCTTGATGCCAAGGTTACAAACATAGGACTTAAATCAGAATGTCTAGTGGGACATGCCTGTCTGCTGGGAGCCAGGCAGGTAGTATTAATAAATAGATAAATAAATCATTTAATCATAAGCATGGAAGTGATAGATCAAATCCAGATAATTTAGGAAATGTAATTAAATCTATGTTACTGGCAGTTTCCATAAAAAAGAGCATGGCATAAAACAGGGCAAGCATGCTTGAATTTAGCTGAACCATCACACAAGAAGTAGAGAACTTTTTTTTTTTTAATTTGAAAATTAAATTTTTTCCCCTAAAAAACAGGGTGGAGGGAAGTCAGAAAATTCAGTTGGTTTATGGTCCTTCAAGTTTGCGTTCACTTTTGAAATGCTGGAACGGTTAGCTGGAGGATTACCCAGCACATGGTGGAGTTTCTTGTCTGGTATGTTCTACTCAAGCTTACCATCGCCTGCAGAGGCTATGCTGGCAAATGCATTCAGGGAGAGTTCACCAGAGAGGGTTTTGTGGGTGTGGATGGAGAGGGAGGGGGCAGTATGTGTGAGAGTATAAAGATTCAGACCCAAGAAGAGCAGAGGTGCTCCCATCCCCTTCGGTCCAACACCAGTCCATGAACACACACACGTGCACACACACACATCTGTAAACCCTCACTGCTTCTATTCCTTGGCTCCAAGAGGGCAGCATAACCACTAGGGTGTGCTTCTTTCCTGAAATAGAGCTAAATGTGCTGATCAAATTTAGCATTCACAGCTAAATTTTGGTCATTTAATGAGAAATTGTCTGAGTTATTGGTGCATTTTATATAATCATATTGTGCACAAATATAATATAAATCACATTTTTCTCCAGTCATTCATTTTGGAGCAAAATAATTCATATGTATTATGTTCACATACATAGCAACTGTAACTCTACACATTGGTCTTGTATGAATTACTATATTATATATTGTTGTTGTTCAGTCCCTCAATCATGTCTGACTTTGCAACCCCATGGACTGAAGCCCGCCAGGCTTTCCTATCCTTCTTCATCTCCCAGAGTTTGCTCAAACTCACGTCTATTGAGTCGGTGACGCCATCCGACCATCTCGTCCTCGCTCATCCCTTTCTCTTCCTGCCTTCAATCTTTCCCAGCATTGGGTTCCTTTCCAATGAGTTGGCTGTTTGCATCAGGTGGCCAAAGTACGGGAGCTTCAGCTTCAGGATCAGCCCTTTCAATGGGTATTCAGGGTTGATTTCCTTTAGGACTGACTGTTTTGCATCTTCTTGCCATCCAAAGGATGCTCAGAGTCTTCTCCAGCACCACGGTTCAAAAGCAACTCTTCAGCACTTAGCCTTCCTTATGGTCTGACTCTCACACCCATATATGACTACTGGGAAAAACCATAACTTTGACTATATGAACCTTTGTTCACAAGTAATGAATCTGCTTTTAAATATGCTGTCTAACTATAAATAAATATATATAGTAATTGTCCTGAGGTTAATTTAAGGGCTACTCATCCTTTTCAAGCAAATGTTTAGTAGATTTCTCTCAGCGTGATAATAAATGCTACAGTTCAGAAAACATAATTTAACACACAACTGAAGTATAAGCTCCTGGGACATTCTAATTCTGTAATGCTTAGAGGAAAGAGACAGTGAGCCCACCCATTCATTACTCATACAAGATTTATTTTAGACCCTTTTAACTACTAGACACTGTAGCTGACAAAGTTTGCAAAAATAAAGACACTCCTTCTTCTTTCTAAGATACAAAGTGTCTAAATTTAGCGGATTTGGGTCGGTACATAGATGCTACTGCACGTAAGTGCAGGGGAGTAGCCATATACAACCTAGAGAGAGCAAGAATTCTGAAGATAAAGGTATATCATGAAAGTATCATGGAGCTGACCTTTAAACATGGTCATAAATGGTGACTATCACTGACTTAGTGGACAGGAACATGGGCAAATTCCGGGAGATAGTGAAGGACAGGGGAGCCTGGCTACAGTCCATGGGGTCGCAAAGAATCAGACATGACTTAGTGACTGAATAACAAAATTCTTTGCAGTGGGGAGCTCTCCTGGGCACTGGGGGATATTTACAAGTATCCTGGGTATCTACACACCAGTACCATCTCCCTTCCAAGCTGTGACAACAAATAAAAATGTCTTCAGATATCATCAAGCATTCCCTGGGGGACAAAACCACTCCATTACACATCTGACAGAGTCTGCTCTAGGAGGCGGCACTTTGAGAGACCAGCTGAGAGGAGTTCATTCATACAGAGAGAGATGGAAATCTACCCTGAATATTCATTGGAAGGAGTGGTACTGAAGCTGAAGCTACAATACTATGGTCACCTGATGAAAAGAGCCAAGTCATTGGAAAAGAACCTTATGCTGGGAAAGACTGAAGGCAGGATGAGAAGGGGGAAGCAGAGGAAGAGATGGTTAGCATCACTAACTCAGTGGACATGAATCTGAGGAAACTCTGGGAGTTAGTGGAGGACAGAGGAGCCTGGCGTGCTGCAGTCCATGGGGTCACAAAGAATCAGACACAACGTAGAGGCTGAACAACAAAGAAAAGGAACCTGAAGATACATTTTGAACAAACAATGAAACCTCATTGGATGTTTTTTTTTTTAGCTCATCTGTGGTTTCAGTGTGGAAGGGAAAACAGCTCTTAAACAACTACCCATCAAAAATGTGTTTGTAGCTTCCTACATTAATATATGGATGTGAGAGCTGGACTATAAAGAAAGCTGAGCACTGAAGAATTGATGCTTTTGAACTGTGGTGTTGGAGAAGACTCTTGAGAGTCCCTTGGACTGCAAGGAGACCAACCAGTCCATCCTAAAGGAGAGCAGTCCTGAGTGTTCATTGGAAGGAATGATATTGAAGCTGAAACTCCAATAATTTGGCCACTGATGCAAAGAACATGCGACTCACTGAAACAGACCCTGTTGCTGGGAAAGACTGAAGGCGGGAGGAGAAGGGGATGACGGAGGATGAGATGATTGGATGGCATCATCGACTCTATGGATATGAGTTTGGGTAAACTCCGGGAGTTGGTGATGGACAGGGAGGCCTGGCGTACTGCAGTCTATGAGGTTGCAAAGAGTCGGACACGACTGAGTGACTGGACTGAACTGAACTGAATGTTAATGAAGATGGTTAAATGTTAAAGTGCTGAGTATGCTCTCCATTCCTCTAAGGATACGTTAATAGATAACACCTGGGAGTGTTCCATGGGCAGATTGGTTTGGAGTACCCTGGATTGAACTGATAGTTGCTGACGGACTTCTCCAGGCATTTAATATGCTAACGTGTACTATGAATTTCCAAACATGGAGCCTATTTTCCACACTTATCTGACAAGACTTTAAGAAAATCGACCTAGAATGACATTGGTTAATTTTTATTGTTTTGGGGTCTTATCTTGAAATGCTACTTTACTGAGCAATTCCACACATGTACTTCTATTTTATACTTTAAAGAAGGACATGGTGTGGAGATTAAGCTCCAAATCAAGTCTTTCTGATTCTAGTTTTACAGCACTTTTGATGCCATGGACTCTGTACAGAATACCAATCACTGTTAGTCCTTTAACTCATCATTTTTACTTGTCTTTATTCCAATACTGCTGGTATTAATGGTGGTTAATGTCATATAAACATTCCAAGTGCCCGGTAACCTATCAAGGCAATATAGATAAAAAGTAGACATAGTACTATTATTTTTATCATTATTATTAATGTCCTATTGGTAAACTTTTTCAGACGCACATGCAAATATAAACACACCTCCCCCCAGTGGTTATGGGGAAACAAAATAACAAATACCGAATGTTCTTCCAATGGAGAGGTGTGTGGATGTACACCTGTATTTTGACTTTACAAAGAAGGAGAGGCTCTGAGGAAAACAGACTTTTCTCTCCTTCCTGGTCTTTTCCACATTTCTTTCCTCCTCCTAAAGTAGATAAATAAATAAATGTTGATTCTCCCTGAATTAGTTTTAATATATTTACAATATACGTGCACTCTATTTCAACAGAACATGTAAATCCCACCTGAAATCACATTTCGTTATCATTTGAAAGAGTATTTCCTCCAAAACTAATAAACAAATAAACAAATCAGTTTGATCTGCTGGGCAGATAATATGGAGAAGGGAACATGTTGGTTTTTTTTTTTTTTTTTTAGGAACTGCATGAGGCAGAAATTCATTTTCGGCGTGGACGTTCTTGCAGAAGGCGCGCGTGGAGAATTTCTGTGTCCTGTGAGCGGCTCTGAGCTCCTTTCATGTAGCACGTTTCCCTGGCTGAGAGCTAAAAGAGGGTAGAGGGAATCTCAGTGGATCAATTAACAGAGGGACCTGTCCTTCAACAGAGGAAGATCTATTTCAGGATTTGCATATCACTGAAAAAAATTACAAAGCTGAGATAAATACAAGCCCGATAATAACTCACTGCAGACTTGGCTCCATTCCTAGATTTCCTTGGCTGTTTGTCCTAATAAAGTGTCTCCATGGCACTTAGGGTAGGAAGGTTATTAGTAGCTGTCAATCAAAGGGGGGGGGGAGTAGGCATTCGCAGGAGGAGGAAGAGAAGAGAGGTGACATTCACCCTCTCTTCTCACTGATATTGGGTATAAAAGTCACTCAGAGCAAGTGGTTAAAAAGGGACAGGTCCCTCTTCATCCCCACGGAAAAAAGAAAAGCTGCCTTGGTTACCAACAATTTAATAATAAAACGAAATACATCAATCATCTTTTTTTCTACCTTATTGATGCCTCAACATCCATTAATTCTGAGGAAATGAAGGACATATGAAAGAGATCTTCATGGGAGACTCTTGACTTAATATTGTTTTCTTATGTTTTCATGCAATGCATACATATTGAGGTTTAAAATTAAAGAAAAAAATTGTCTCCATTATCAGACATCTCTGGGATTTTTTTTTCTAGTGTTGAAATTTTTCTTATGGCATAACAAGGGAATGCCAAGAAAAAAAAAAAATATATATATATATATATATGGGAAAAACACGTTTTCTTAGTTCGCTTAAATCAGGTGACACTGATTTTTTACTTTACCAAGTAGATGCTCTAAAACCTACCTAGATAGCAATTGATTGATAATTTAAAGGTCTTTAATTCACTGTCTATTTTCTTAATTAAAGTATATCTACTGCTTGAGCACATCCGACTCTCTATATTCGTATTTTCATAAGTAACAGAGTCCATAGAGTGCTAATTGATATCCTGGTCTCCAGACAATACTTTACTAAATGAAATGACAATTATAACCAATTAAGATTCACTTTACATCCTCCTTCACCTATTTGGTATGTATTATGCATGAAGACAGAGAGCACATTGCCTCAGTGCTCAGGATTCATGTGTGTCTTAAAAATTGATGGACAGCTTCAGAATCTTCCTGTTAGTGCATTTTTTCCCCTAAACTGGGGGTCACTTGGGGGCTTATCAGAAACCCTATATTTTGGCTTTTCTTAGGTTAAAGAGATAATAGAAGCTGTTATTTGTTAGAGAAACAGGCTTTGTTGCCTGTTTGCCTCACGTACATCAAGTGCACTTCTCTGCAGAACTACTCTTGTGATGAGAAGAGGCTTTTTCTTCTTTTTGTTTTTGTTTTCGTTTCAGATACACTACTGTCTAATTACCTATCCAACCTCCAACATCCAGCAGTAAGATACCCTACACAGCCGCTATTCACATAGCTCTTGATAACGTGTGAACCTGTTGCACTTCATGTAACGGCACTTTATTTTTTTTTCTAATTTTTTAAAGTCCTTATTGAATTTGTTACAATATTGCTTCTGTTTTATGCTTTTTTTTTTTGGCTGAGAGGCGTGGGAGATCCTAGCTCCCTGACCAGGAATCAAACCCACACCCCTGCACAGGAAGGGGAAATCTTAACCACTGGACTACCAGGGAAGTCCCTAGGTAACCAAACTTCAAATTTTCAGACTTTCACTGTTTGCCAAGACTGAGTTGACCTTGAACTATTTTGATAGGCATACCGTGTGAAAGGAGAAAGAGAACACTCTTCGCATTTGCCTGTTTGTTGAAGAAAAGGAATCTCCATTTCTTGTAATTTCTGTTTTTGAAATTTTCAAATCAGAAATCATCCGGTAAAAAATATATTAAAAAACACAGGGTATGTCGGAATTCTGGGACAAAAATAATAATATTCTAAAATGAAGAACAGGTTTCTAAGTTTTGAATAAAAACTTCATTCGAATAAATGGCCTATTCTTTTAGGAACTGCATTTGCCTGTGCCTGCGCCCTCTTCAATTATTATCCGTCCTGTTGTGAAATGCATGCTGCTTTCTTATAGGAGGATAACGTCCTTTCAAAAATACTTTTTGCCTAAAAAATATTATGAAGTGAGAAGAAACATAGAGTCTGACTGTCAGCGGTGTCACCTCACCTTTTTCCTTCTCACAATAAAAATTCACAATATTTTCATAGTCTCAATTTTTATTCAGCTACTTGCAAGGCTCTCAAATCCAGCCAACTAATTTCTGAGCAACAAGTGTGCCTTCAAATTTCAAGAAACCCTAGGCTTTTAAGGGCTGGAGTTGTCAACCGTTTAGCTCTGAATTATTTTGCAAAAGCAGGAACAATGAAAAATTCGACACAATTGCAGATCGCTCATAGGAACATTTTCTTGATTTTGAAAGTTGAATTGCAGCCCTGACAATTATGTTTGTATTTATCTCTTTTTCAATTTTAATAGAAGGTCAGATTAATTATCCAAGGAAAAAAAATCTTGTAATTTGGCCTCAGTTTGTAAAACATTTGCTTTAAAAAAATAAATCTGTATTAGAAAATATCTAAATTTAGTCAGCATCTTTATTCAGTCTTGAAGGATATTTTTAGTCTGATTTAAGATTTAAAAAATCATTCTCATTTGCATCATTTTTACTCCAGAACGTTAGATTTCCACAATTATTAAGCAAGCTGCCAACATCATCTAGGATAGAAAAATAACTTTGAAATAGAGCTTTCCAATCAATTTTTTTAGTTCAAGTACAAAATGATGCCAAGTAATTGTACATATAATTGAATAAAGTGCATGTGTTATAAATTAGACTTTATAATCATATTTCCATATTTCCATAGATTTTTTTCTTCTCTTCTTCATTATTTACTTTCTTCCTTTGTTCCTTTCTTCTGAAATAATTCATCTGACATTCTGAACCACAGAATTTAACAAATTATCTGTTAAAAATCTGTCTTGATATGAGGAAAATTCTTGAAAATCACTCTGTATGAGTCATTTTAACCAAACTTCCCGTTGATGTAATGCAAATACTACTGTTTGTTAGACCTTATTTTATGAACTATTTGCTTTGCAATTAAAAAAAATACTCTTTTCCTAAAATAATCAATTTCTGCATTTTTCCATCCATTTTAAGCATTTGCATTTTTTATTTTTTTGAAATACTAAATATCATAAAACATTCCTCAAGTGCAAAACCCATTCATTATATAATATTTTTTGCAATTATCAAGATTGATTTTTCATTAAGGTTTTTTTTTTTCCAGAAAAGTTGATTTGAACAGTAAGTGAAGTGCCAGTGCAGACAAATGTAACCAACGCTAAGCTGGCCAATAGAACTCAACAACCGCTAAGGTCATTAATATAATTTGCTTTGGCACGGTTACATTTCCTAGTGCTACTCAGAGTAGTTTGCTGGGTACATCAATTTGTTTTCAGCTATTGTGAAATTGGATATCTTGGCTTTCGTCCAAAGCACCCTCTCAATTTGCATATCTTTGTTATCATTTCAGGTTCTCAGAACATACTGTGGACTATCACACCATCTGTACCAAGAGCCTCACATGCAAACACAAATTAAAAATGAAACTGTAAAATTTGCAAGGAAACAATACAGACCTTTTATCTCATTCTCCCTCTGTTCATTTTCAAAAGAGAAACTTGCTTGTAGCCAAGCATAGCAAAAAAGGCTTTTATTAATTGGACTGGCATCAAGCATGCATACATAAAATTGTTTATTTTTTCCCTATAAAGGGGTTGCCTGACATAAAAAGGGCCTTTGAAGATGACATTCAGATTTTGACATTTGCATGATATTGTATAAATATCAGAGGTAGGAGACTTTTCTGACAAACCAGATGGGTCAAAAAAAAAAAAAAAAGAGAGAGAGAGAATGAAAGAGAAAGAGAGGCATTGCCATAGAAAGATATTAGTCCTCTACTTACAGAATATTAACTTATCCTCTAAACTGGGAATTATTAGGCAAGAAAAACAAACATATTTGTTACAAACTAGAGCTTTTATTTTTTTTAAAGAGAATTTTGATCCCAGGCAAATATGAAGCTGATTTTTGGGACATATTCTATATTTCAATGAAGATCATGTAACGCCGCTGAATCTTGGCCTTCTCAGTGCTGTAGTAATTCAGGTTTATTGTCGACCTCATGACTGCTGTACAGGCTTCATTTTGATGGCGGGTGGGACGTGGGATGTTTTTGAAGGATGGAAGGGCAGTCCGGGTCCTCGAATGCATCAACATCTGGATTCCGCAGGCATCACTTTTTTACTCCCCTTTGTGATTTCCAAATGCAAATGGAGGCTGGATACAGTTTCTCACAATAATCAGAGTGTCCTTTCAACCCCCATCAGTAGATCTGTACATTAAAAAAAAAGAAGAAGAAGGAAAACCACCTAGATGGCAGTTAGGGGCAAAGGCTGGAGAAAGGGACAGACAGATGACAAGGGGTTTTGCTGATGGTGTGCTTGCATATGGATTTCAAATGCCAGCAGAGGGAATATGCCCCTCGGAGTGTATAATAGAAGAGCACAAATTTGATTAGACTCCTTGACCCTTCTATCAACCAGGAATCACACAGAGTCAGCAAGTTGTACACAAAAGTCACTTTATACATTTGGCCTTCAGCAGAGACCATGCGTTCTTCAGGCCCCTGCAGCTCACACCTTGATCTTCTGAGTTTTCCAGCCTCACAACCATCTCTGTTTCTATCATGAACCTCCTGGAGATAGGTTTGCATTTTGTTCTTTGTAAGTCTTGCCTTGAATAAGAACACTCTTTACCTACTATCTGGCTTCCCTGGTGGCTCGGATGGCAAACAATCTGCCTGCAATGCAGGAGACCCAGGTTCGATCCCTGGGGAAGATCCCCTGGAGAAGGGAATGACAAGCTACTCCAGTATTCTTGCCTGGAGAATCGCATGAACAGAAGAGCCCGACAGGCTATATAGTCCATGGGGCCGCAAAGAGTCAGAGTCGGACACCACTGAGTGCACACATAATTAGCAGACAACATGCTGTAGCGAGTGAAATCACACGGGTCGTAGCATCAGGCAACACTACCCCATTAGGATAAGTCCCTCCTTGGATCACCTGGCGTTCTTCCTGATGTGGCAGGTGTGAAGACTTACCTTACAACTAGACCCAGCCAACTTCAGAGCATCACCTGGGTGGATGGACGGGGCTGCAGGCTTTCCATTGGTGTTTGAGATAGAGGAAAAGTATCGTCGAAAGTTTGCATGTCCTTAGCCCACTCTCTCCCTGTTCTCCCACTAGGGGCGCAGGCTTCTCCTGAACCATCTTTCTGTTAACGCCTACTGGCAGTTTTGGTTGGTGGCTCCAACATTGCCATGTCCGGGATGTATGGGAGCAATAAAGACACCCAGGGAGCCTATAGCATGTCTTTCCTCAAGTCTAAATGGCCCTACACCATCCATCTTTCTCTTTCCACCTTGCAGGGCCTTCCTTTGCTGGTCTGCTGTGTCATCCCTGGTATTTTGGAGTTCTGAGAAGGAAGACTGTGGGGAGTTGGGGCTACTCTATCTTGGGGTGACTAGCTATCCAGTTTTTCATGCTTGGTGATTTCTGCCACTATATTTAGATAGTTGTATCAGTCATATTATTGCGAATAAAAACACACTGATGGCCCACAATTACTGGGCACCAGTTATCCTTTCAAATGATACACAATTCTATATCATAGGTGCAGGATGATAGCTTAAAATCTTCTTGATATGTTCTATCTCCTTCTTCCTCTCCATTTTTTTTTCCTTTCCCTTCCTCCTCCAGCCTTTAGTGCTACTTAACTCCAGTACTGTTTTCATTGTTGATGATGATCAAGCTATAACGTCTCAACTTCTTAAATAATTCCTATCAATTCTATTAATGATGAAGCTCGTTTACTTCATGGCCACATAATACCCGAAGTTACAGACGCAACGAGCGTGTCATTTTTGTTAATATTGTGAACATCCAACTTCCCAGATAGCTAGAGGATGGAAACTGCGTTTAATGATTATTTTACTACGTGCCAAGGACTGTATTTATTGTTGTTTCTTCTCCTTCTGACTTAGAAGTCTCTTTCAATTAATGGGAAATTTTACCCTCTGCCATTGCCTGCTATGGAAAATAGAAATTCAGTTTTGTCTCCTAGCTATATGTACTAAGAAAAGCCATTATCACTAAGACTCTTTAAGCTTTACAACATATATACTTTGGATTCTAAGACCTTTGTGCTTAAAGAAATACCATGTGGCTGAGTTTATAGTATTTCAAAACAATAATTCCCTGGCAGTCCAGTGGTTAAGACTCTGTGCTCCCTTTGTAGGGAGGGAGGTTTCAATCCCTGGTTGGGGAATTAAGATCCCACATGCTACATAGGCAGGGTTAAAGATTTTTCTAAAAAATTTTAAAGAAATACTACAAAAAAACCATTTGAAAATGAAAAATTGTATCCAAAGGGTTGCTTTTATTTGGTCTGCAAAACACTAAAGTAGAGGTAGGAGTCTTTTATTCAGCTCTATATAAGAGCCATAAGTATAATACCAATGACCCTTGACCTGTGAATGTGCAATCAACAATAATGAAAGAAACGTAACTATACTGCCATCAGAAAGTTTGAGAACCTACACTAATGACAAGACAGAAGAGGATGATTGTTACGCCTACATTATGAGTGAACACGCAGGACGCTACAGCCTCCATAGAGGAGGATATATACTGGATTGTACGTTTATCAAATAACATTGTATTTATAAATAGTATAATAACTGTGTTATATATTTAAAAACACTGGATTGTATGTTTCTTAAATAAATGATATATCTGACCTCACTAAACATGACATAACCAGGCACCATAGGGCTACAGCTGGTCGATGCTGTAGACAGTATTTGGCTCTAACCAAGGAGTGTTTAGGGGTTGCAAAGAGTTGGATGTGACCGAGCGACTTTCCATTTCACTTTCACTTTTCATGGAGTATTCTTCTCCTCTTTCTAGTACATATTTGAACTTTAATCTGATAGAGTCTTTGCATCTAACTTCTAATCTACTTATATTTCTGGGATACAGAAACAAGTTAAAGGTCACCATCAAGTAGCAATTAGCTAAATCTAGACTGTGACATATTTTGCAGTACAATTGACTCCATTTCTTCAACAAGTCAGTGAGAGGAAAACAAATTAACCATAAGAAAGGGGGTAATATTCTCATTAAAAGTTGTTTGAAAGTGACTTGAGACTTAACTCTTCAAGTGGTCTCACTAGAAAATATTTTAGAAAGATTGTTTTGTTAGATGTGCTAGTCACCTAAGCATGATAGAATAAAATAGTGTGTGTTTGTTTGTTTTCAGATTCACACTGAAGTCTGTGTTGTGGGTGATGATAATATGATGTCTGTGATTTCCTTTTGAATGTGTCAGGAAAGGAAAGGATGGGAGAGAAATGAGTAGAAACGTAAGGCAAAAAACAAATAACAGCACATAGTTTCATGGTTGTTAAGCGTCGTTCTTCACACCTTTTATATTTGTTTCACATAGATTTTCATAATATTGATGAAAGGAAAATAAAAGCAGAACATTGTAGGGAGGAGCCAGTTGGACAGCTGTATTATCGATGCTGCAAAACAAACAAATAAATAGTAGTGGTATACAAAAACAAGTTAGTTTAGCTTTGCAAATGGGTCCATGGTACCATTTTTCTAGATTCCACGTACATCCATTAATGTAGGGGGTTTATTTTTCTCCTTCTGACTTGCTTCCCTCTGTATGACATTCTTTAGGTTCATCCACGTCTATACAAACGGCACAATTTTGTTCCTTTTTACGGCTGAGTAATGTTCCATTGTATATATGTGCATCTTCTTAATCCATTCATCTCTTGATGGACATTTAGGTTTCTTCCATGTCTGCTGTTGTAAATAGTGCTGCTGTGAACACTGAGGTGCATGTGTCTTTGGGAATTACGGCTTTCTCCAGTATATGTCCAGGATGGGACTGCTGGGTCATATGACAGTTCTAATTTTAGCTTTTTAAGGAACCTCCTTACTGTTCTCCATAATGGCTGTATCACTTTCCATTCCCACCAACAGTGCAGGAGGGTTCCCTTTTCTCCACATGCGGTACAGCGGAAATTAACACAACATTGTAAAGCAGATACACTCCAATAAAATTTTTTTTAAAGGAAAAAAAAATAAGTTAGTTCTCAGACTTGCTGTTCTGGAGTAAGCTAGGACAGCTCTGCTCCATGAGTTTCTTCTAGTGTCTGGGGTGAAGTGGCAGCAACTACCTGGGGCACAATCTTCCCGTAAGAGAAGAGAGAAACACTGGGAGAAGCAAGCAAAGCCGTTCAGTGCCTTCCTGGCCCACTGGGAACTGGCGCTCTCACTTCCCCCACATCCATTGGCCAAAGCAAGATGCATGCCTGAGGAAAACCAACCCCTTGGTAAAGGACCTTCACTCCTCCCTGGGAAGCCTGAGCAAAGAGGAGACCTGGAGGAGAAGGGAGGGAGGGATGACTTGCTGAGAAACCATAGGTCTCGGGAATAAGATTCAGAATTTGAACCTAGGCATGTCTTCAGCCCAAGTGTGGGAAGAAAAGGGTGCTCAGTTGCTCAGCTCTGTCCTACTGACTCTTTTGCGATCCTATGGACTGTAGACCGCCAGGCTCCTCTGTCCATGGAATCCTCCAGGCAAGAATACTGGAGTGGGTTGCCATTTCCTCCTCTAGGGGATCTTCCTGACCCAGGGATCGAACCTGAGTCTCTTTCATCTCCTGCATTAACAGGTGAGCTCTTTACCACTGAACCACTTGGGAAGCCCTAGGGAGAAAAGTAGACAGTTAAATATAAGAGTCTGGGCTTCAAGGGAGAGTTTGGGATGGAGATGGGATTTTTAATATCAATTTACTATTGCTTTCACTTGAATCGCCTGGATATTTTGGTATTAAATATTAAGAAAGCATATTGGCAAGACTAATCATGGGAATTTTCCAAATCTTGATTAGAAATTGTGTAAAGAGGTTTATATAAAATAGCAGAATTCAGATGAAATACAAATAGATATGCAAATAATTTTTCAAGGCTAACTGATTCCATTAGATGATTTTAATCCTAGTTTATCTTTCTAATTTTCCAAAATACCAAACTGGCAACCAGAAAAAATGCTGGAGAATCACAGATTCAACAGGACCCAAGGCATCATATGGGTATAAACTCTGGTCAGGGCTTCCCTGGTGGCTCAGAAGGTAAAGAATCTGCCTGCAATGCAGAAGACCTGGGTTCCATGGGGTCACAAAGAGTTAGACACAACTGAAGCCGCTTAACACACCCATGCACCAAAGATATATTAGGTATTTGAATTGTTGTAAGTTCCTCTGGTCATTCCAAAGCAGGGGTCCTCAATCCCCAGGAGCTAATGCTTGATGATTTGAGGTGGAAATGATATAATAATAATAGAAATAAAGTGCACAGAAAATGGTTATGTGCTTGAATCATCCTGAGACCATACCCTGTCCTGGTCCATGGAAAACTTGTCTTTCACAGAACTAGTCCCTGGTGTCGAAAAGGTTGGGGATTGCTCTTGAGGTACACTCAAGTTGAGAACCACTGGTTTCAGTTTAGTTCAGTCGCTCAGTCATGTCCGACTCTTTGTGACCCCATGAACCACAGTATTCCAGGCCTCCCTGTCCATCACAAACTCCCAGAGTCCACCCAAACCCATGTCCATCGAGTCGATGATGCCATCCAACCCTCTCATCCTCTGTCATCCCCTTCTCCTCCTGCCTTCAATCTTTCCCAGCATTGGGGTCTTTTCCAATGAGTTAGCTCTTTGCATCAGGTGGCCAAAGCATTGGAGTTTCAGCCTCAACATCCGTCCATCCAATGAACACCCAGGACTGATCTCCTTTAGGATGGACTGGTTGGATCTCCTTGCAATCCAAAGGACTCTCAAGAGTCTTCTCCAACACCACACTTCAAAAGCATCAATTCTTCGGCGCTCAGCTTTCTTCACAGTCCAACACTCACATCCGTACATGACCACTGGAAAAACCATAGCCTTGACTAGACAGACCTTTGTTGACAAAGTAATGCCTCTGCTTTTTAATATGCTATCTAGGTTGATCATAACTTTTCCTCCAAGGAGTAAGCGTCTTTTAATTTCATTGCTTCAATCACCATCTGCAGTAATTTTGGAGCCCAGAAAAATAAAGTCAGCCACTGTTTCCACTGTTTCCCCATCTATCTGCCAAGAAGTGATGGGACCGGATGCCATGGTCTTAGCTTTCTGATGTTGAGCTTTAAGCCAACTTTTTCACTCTCCTCTATCACTTTCATCAAGAGATTCTTTAGTTCCTCTTCACTTTCTGCCATAAGGGTGGTGTCATCTGCATATCTGAGGTTATTGATATTTCTCCCGGCAATCTTGATTCCAGCTTGTGTTTCTTCCAGTCCAGCATTTCTCATGATGTACTCTGCATAGAAGTTAAATAAGCAGGGTGACAATATATAGCCTTGACGTAATCCTTTTCCTATTTGGAACCAGTCTGTTGCTCCATGTTCAGTTCTAACTGTTGCTTCCTGACCTGCACACAGGTTTCCCAAGAGGCAGGTCAGGTGGTCTGGTATTTGCATCTCTTTCAGAATTTTCCACAGTTTATTGTGATCCACACAGTCAAAGGCTTTGGCATAGTCAATAAAACAGAAATAGATGTTTTTCTGGAACCCTCTGGGATGTGAACTATTTAAAGCGGATGAATGATTGTTCTCTTAACCATCATCTCTCTCTCTTGGGGCTAAAATTTCCTATTGACTTTAAGTCAAAGAACTGTTTTTCCTAGAGCATCAAGTCCTCAAGCCACATTAAGAGAAAAATGGTCTGTTGGGAAAACATAAATGATAATATAAAGGGAATTGCATGGAAATCCACAGAGAAGTGACATGGTAGCACTGGTCTTCTTAAAGCCTGGGGCTGGAATTTGCTTCTGGCGTCAGAGCAGCTGGGTCAATGCTCCAGTTCACGAGTTTTCAAAGTTCAGCGGGCCTCAGAATTATCCTGGGGGCTTGTTAGGCATTTCCTGGGTGCTGGTCTCAGAGTTTACCCCTCAGTGGCCTTCACCATTGAGCCTAAGATTTTGAATTTCTAATAAGACCCAAAGACGTTGCCGCGGCTCACATGGTGGCCACACTTGGAGGACACCATGCTGGCTGTCTGCTCCTTTGGGACCTCTATGAATCTGCTTCATCTGTCAGCCCCTTCTGCTCTCCCGTCCCTTCAGTGGTTCTCGAGTCTGTATTGTGAAGCCCTCCAGATGATTCTGCAGCAAGACGGAGTGTGAGAAGCCCTTTATGTGGGTTTGGTCTCCTGGACATGACTTGATCTCCCTCGGGATTTGCCATCATCCATCACTGCTAGTGGTCCAAATCCTGGAGAAGAAGCCAGTAGACCCAGTCTATCTTTCACTTCACACCTTAGGCCACTGGTCATTGGTCAGTTTGGTGACCATATACTCAATCAGCCATGGAAAAGGTGAACCTTCTTCCTAAAGGCTTTAATTCATGAAGTCTGATGCGCAGCCAGCTTTAAGAATTTTGTCATACTGAGTGAAGTAAGAGAGAAAAAGAGTGATATCGTATAACATCCTTTATTTGTAAAATCTGAAAAGAAATGATACAAATGAATTTACTTACAAAATAGAGTCACAGACTTAAAGAACAAGCTTATGGTTGCGGGGCATGAAGGGGAGGTGGGGGAAGGAATAGTTAGGGAGTTTGGGATGGATGTGTACACACTGCTATATTAAAATGGATAACCAACAAGGACCTACTGTATAGCACAGGGAACTCTGCTCACTGTTATGTGGCAGCCTGGATGGGAAGGAAGTTTGGAAGTTTGGCTGAGTCCACCTGAAACTATCACAACATGGTTAATCGGCCTGTACTCCAATATAAAAATAAAAAGTTTTTTTTTTTCCTAAAAAAAGAATTATTGCTATACAACTTGTTCTTAAAGTGGAGTCATTGGGCCTATATCAAGAGCATTACCTAGGAACTAGACAGAAATACAAATTCTCAAGCTGTACCCAGGACTTCTGAATTAGAATCTCAAGGTGGGACCTGGCAATCTGTATTCTAACAAACCCTGCAGGGGGTGTGGCTGAATGCTGAAGTGACAGTTATTGCTATAGAAAAATAGCACTTCAGCTCCCTGAATTCATGTATTACTTTATCTCACCTCCAACCACATATGCCAGGCTGGTAGCGAGATTTAGAAAATACTTTTAAAAATATAAAATCTTGCCAGTAATTTGTACTTCTCCAAACCCCCATTTTTACAAGGTCTATGATATCTACTCCTGAAAGAGATATTTCAAAAGAATAAGGTCAATCTGTCTTTGAGACCCCATCCCACCCCCAACCCCATCACCAGATTTCCCTCCTGTCTATAGCAGAAACCTTATATAAACAACCTGGCTTCAGTTTATAATTGTGGAATCCACTAGGGTCACATTGGCAATAAAATACCCTACAACTTCTGCGGCAGTGAACATCTGGTATGTAATTTTACATAAACAAATTCTACTTTGATGAAACTTAAACCTTTGAAATTTAAACAAAATGGTGTTAGGGCCGAATCCCAAAAGCAAAAAGAAAGGAATTTGGGTTTCTGTTTTTCCTTTTTTTGAAACCCAGGTGCACATTAAAGTTAGTGCCAGGACAGCACACTTGTGTAACTTGGCTCAAGTGCAGGTTTTCCTGTTTTACGGCATCCGACTGGCTACATCAAAACAACTGCAGGCCTCAAGCAGAGTGCACTGAGCCCCATCCTTCCATGGGGGAAAGGAAGGAATATGCCCAGGTAGCCACCACGCTCAGTGACACCATAGCCTTCAACTTGATGCCGGTGGAAACATCAAAGGAGAACACGTTTTCTGCTTTGGACTGAATTTCTTATGCAGGCACTCAGTTCAGGAATCTGGTTCAGGTATACCTTTAGTTTGGATGCTGCAGAACCAAATGCCAACACAATACCCTTCATCTTCTTTATACACTAATTGAAAGGAAAAAAGATGGCTATAACCCTTCTTTCCAACTTCTATAGTTTACAGTCTGCAGCAATGAGAGTATGGCTGTTAGATTCACAAAAATGCATTTTTTTCTGAAGCATGTTATCCTCAGCTATAAAGTCTTCATTAAGGAGTGAAACATACATTTGCAGATTTAGAACTCAAACTCTTATGTTTAGTGAATTAGAATGAAGGCATCCAACAACGGTAGAACTGTGCCTTTCAATATTGTGCCTTTAAGTACATATTCAGGCTTCCCAAGCTGCTCAGTGGTAAAGAATCTGCCTGACAAAGAAGGAGATGCAGGAGATTCAGGTTTGATCCCCGGGTTGGGAAGATCCCCTGGAGTAGGGAATGGCAACCCACTCCAGTATTCTTGCCTGGGAAATCCCATGGACAGAGGAGCCTGGCAGGCTACAGTCCATGGGGTCGCGAAAGAGTCAGACATGACTGAGCAACTAAGTCCACACACATAAGTACTTATTTAAGTAGTCACATTGTACCTTTAAACAATATGTCAGCTCAGCTTCTGTGAACCCTGTAAAATCTCCTAAGGATCTTTCAGGACATGCCACCAGTGAGCTTGGGGTTCTCCAGGGTTTGTGATGCACTACTGTCTGGATCCACATTCTTTTCTGCCATTTTAAAGATTATTTTTTATTGGAGTAGAATGTTGTGTTAGTTTCTACAACAGAGTGAATCAGCTCTATGTTTGTATACATACATCTCCTCTTTTTTCATTTCCTACCTGTTCAGGTCCCCACAGACTCTGAGCAGAGTTCCATGTGCTTTCTGGAGGTTCTCATTGTCGCTGTTGTTCATTCACTAAGTTGTGTCCAACTCTTTGTGACTCCAACAACGGCAGCATGCCAGGTTCCCCTGTCCCCCACTATCTCCTAGAATTTGCTCAAGTTCATGTTCATTGACTCGGTGATGCTATCCAACCATCTCATCCTCTGCTGCCCCCTCCTTGTGCCTTCAGTCTTTCCCAGCATCAGAGTCTTTTCCAGTGAGTTGGCTCTTCTCATCAGGTGGCCAAAGTATTGGAGCTTCAGCTTCCACATTAGTCCTTCCAATGAATATTCAGGATTGATTTCCTTTAGGATTGACTGGTTTGATCTTAGAGTCCAAGGGACTCTCAAAAGTCCTCTCCAGCACCACAGTACACAGGTCTCGATTCTTCCAGGCCCCCTTTCTTTGGCTTCTGGATGAATATCTTCTCTTCGTCTCTGTACATTGTCTTCCCTCTTTGTGTAATTCCCTCTATGTACAAATTTCTATTTTCTTGTAAGGTCATCAGTCCCATTAAAGTCAAGCCCATCACAATGATCTCACTTTAACTTGATGACCTCTGTAAAGACCCTGTGTCTATCTAGAAAGTCATATTTGGGAGGCCTGAGGGCTAGAACTTCAATATAAAAAATTGGCGGGAATACCATTCAATCCATAACAATTAGCAAAATGATTACATCATTTCTATGCATTAATATGGTACAAAGAATCAAATTAGGCCAAAGAAAAGCATGACTATGGAATTGCTATACAGCTTGGATAAATTTAATACATACAATAAATATGGTCAGTGGGGTACTAGGCAGGGGTGGGAGAGATGAGAGAGTGCAGTGATTATTATGCTTCAGCCAAGAGGCAAACAAGGGAAGATGCATTTTCTATACAGAGTTTAAAATCAATGACAAAGCAGAAAAAAGTCACTTGTCGATCAAAATTCTAACAACTGCTGCAGTTACCTTTAAGTCTTAAGAACGTTATATCGGCTTCAAATTTGTATATTGTCTTTTCTTATCTTAAGTGAATATGGTCATGCACCTGAACACCAACTTGGAAAAGTCCTAATTAATGCCTTAATTCTACCAAGTGGAAAGAGGCGCATACATTTATTACATTCAATTTGAAAATAAGTACATGATGGTTGGAGCTATCGAAGTTCATTTTAGGCACAGATCTTGTCTTTCGTGTCTTTGGTCCTATATTTCCCTCTATCTAACAGAAGATTTAAAATAAACAAAAGTAGGGACTTCCCTGGCTGTCCAGTGGATAAGAGGCCATGGTTCTAATGCAGGGGGTGGGGGTTCAATCCTGCTCAGGGAACTAAAGTCTCACATGCCACACAGTGTCGTTAAAAAAATAGAACGATTATTGAGCTGGTCACTCTGCACTAGGAAAAATCACCGCTGTGACTTAAAAAGTGTGTGCAATAGAGGCCATAAATTAAAAGTACAAAAATCTTTTAAAAATAGAATAAAATATGCAAAAGCACGCTAGTACTATGTTTGGAAGATAGAAGTTGGATTAATTCAATTCTAAATTTATCTGAGTTTTTGTGTTTAAAACGTAAAACAGTGAAACAGGGTGAGAACTGCAAGGTGTAATATTTTTGTTTGAAAGTGTGAATTGTTTGTACACAAGTACAGAATATGAAGATCTTTAAACTTAAATTCCCTTATTTTTAAACTAGTATTTTATTGTCAAAGAAAACATGGAGAAAATAATACATTTTGCCTTATTTTTACTGAATCTTTTTCATAGAGGAAACATATTAGAAATGACCCACTACAGGTGTCAAATATGCAAGACACATTACTGCATAAAGTCCTAGAAGGCTACTAGGAAAGAAGTCAATATTTATTTCTGAACTTATTAACAGCCACCATGGAAGAAAATAGAATTGGTAAATATTTTTGCATGCTTTGGGGAAAAGAAATGAACTTGCTGAATTGCATTGTTTTTCCTGGTGTAACCCAGTAAATACTTCCTCATGGGTCACCATTGATAACTGTAAAGTCTTTCAATAGTGGACAGAGATGGAAAAATCCTGTGAAGATTTGCATAGCACACATCGTGGGTCTGTTTTCAATAATGCCTTCCTGTGAGCATGAAAACTTAGTAAAGTTATTAATAATATTTTCAATGGCCAAAATGAAATATTCTACATAGAGAGCTTTTTGAAAAGAATAAAAAAAAAATTATTGGGGTAAAAGTCCCTTGAACAGCAAGGAGATCAAACCAGTCAATCCTAAAGGAAACCAACCCTGAATAAGCACTGGAAGGACTGATGCTGAAGCTGGAGCCCCAATACTTTGGCCACCTGTTGAGAAGAGCCGACTCATTGGGAAAGAGGTTCTAGGACAGACTGTGGGCAGAGGACAGACTGATGCTGAGAAAGACTGAAGGCATAAGGAGAAGGGGGCAGCAGAGGATGAGATGGTTGGATGGCATCACAGACTCAGTGGACATGAGTTTGGCCAAACTCTGGGAGATGGTGAAGGACAGGGAAGCCTGGCGTGCTGCAGTCCATAGGGTCACAAAGAGTCAGACATGACTTAGCAACTGAACAACAACCAAAGTCCCATAATACAAAGCAAAATATTTTAACCATATGTAACTGTACAGTTCAGTGGCAGTGAGTACATTCACATCATTGTGCAGCTCTCACCAGCATCCATCTCCCAAATTTTTCACCTTGCTAAACTGAAACTCTGTCCTCATTGCACACTAAATCCCCATTCTCCTTCCCAGCCTCCCAGTCCCTGGCCCCTGCCATCTACCGATGTACTTTCTGACTCTATAAATTTGATTATTCTAGGTATCTCGTAAAAGTGGAATCTTTGCCTGAACCAATGGAAAAACTGTTTCCCAAAGTGTCTTACAGGCAATACTGCTCCACCAAATGCCTCTTAGAGTTAATCGCTTGCTATTAAACAAGCTTGGGAAAGGTGGCATTCTCCATCACCACTTCCACTCCCTGAAGATTTACACAGCGTATTAGCACATGGGCCCGGCTCAATGGACATGAGTTTGAGCAAGCTTTGGGAGATGGTGAAGGACAGGGAAGGCTGGCGTGCTGCAGTCCACGGTGTAGCAAAGAGTCAGACACGACTGAGTGCCTGAAGAACAATTAGCACATTGGAAGCTCACGAGGTCATTGGACTAAAGGAGCTTCTTGAAGTTATACACAGTTTCCCATATTTATTTTGAAATAACTCCCCCTATTTTTCTGGGCTTCCTAGGTGGTGCTAGTGGTTAAGAATCTTTCTGCCGAGGCAGGAGTGATAAGAGGCTTGGGTTTGGTCCCTGGGTCGCGAAGATCCCCTGGAGGAGGGCATGAAAATCCATTCCAGTATTCTTGCCTGGAGAATCCCATGGACAGAGGAGCTTGGGGGCTACAGTCCATAGGGTTGAAAAGAGTTGGACATGTGCGACTTTGCACACATCCCTGTTTTTCCAAAGTAGCACTGCTTAGAACTTGTATTTCTTAGAAAACACTTTGAAAATGAAGGTGTTCTGTACTCTTCAAGAATCACTCCAAATTACTCTCCCTAATCTTCATAAAGCATGACAGAAAGTCTCTGCTAACAATCACACAAATAAGATCTAAACATCCACAGATCTGCACTAAGGGACCCACCTGCTATAATGCTAGCTTGGAAAAAAAATCAAAGTTGCCCTTACCAGTAGGGCTACACTGCCCTCCTATTTTGGGGTGATACCAACTTTATTCAAGGAAGGCTCCATACTTCTTTCCAAAAGAGAAACTATCCTATAACCAAATCAGAAAGTCACGTTTAGTAAGAAGTTTTCTTTTCCCCTTCATTCAGAGGGAAAGCTTCATTACTGCCAATGGTGCACCATTTATACAAAGAAGATTTCTGAAGAAGGCTACCCAAAGGAGAGACAGTGAACATACCAAGTAACAGGAAAAATTGTAAAACAGAGAGATTAGAGATGTTTTCATCATGATGAAAAAGCAGAACCATTTCCATCAGCTGTACATCTCCGAGGAGAGGGCTTATAAGGAGAAGACCCTTTTTTAGCAGACTAGAAATGTCCCCCAAATTACAAAATGTATGATTCAAATACACAGCCCCTTCTTTTTCATGTATCAATGTATCATGAGAAGATTTATCATTGTGTTCTTGTTTGGTGAAATCTAGGACAAAAACTTGTCGGGAAAACGAAGCTAAGGAGAAGGGGAATAAAAGGTTCAAATGTGAGTTAAAATATTCTCCAGAGGAAGTTCCGGAGTTAAAAGAAGTAGTTGGCCTACCAGGTGCCTGGGATTCAGAGAACTGCTGAAATCTCACAGACGACAAAGTTGGATATGGTTACAGGCTTTAACGGAGACTAAAAGAAAGTCTTAGTGAGATTTATAGACGTGTCACTCAACAGCCTGGATGGCAGCAGTGGGAGGAACAGCCCTGGCCTGGCTGGTGCCCAGGCTTGGGGATGAGGCTGGATGGAGTCAGCGCGCCTCCCGAGATTACCTAAGAGAAGATGAGGAGGCTGCTGGAGGAGGAGACGGGATATAGGAGGAACTTCTGAGGAGCTGGGAGGGCCCAAGGGGGTTGGGGAAAAAAAGGGGAAGGACAGTCTGACAGATATGCTAACCCAAGCCGTTGCTAAGTAGCCTAATTTTCAAGTTTCACAACCTTCCGCCTAATTTGAACCAGCCATACATATTTGAAAGGATAAAACATAATAGAGGAGCTTTCCTGGTAGCCCAGTGGTCAAGAATCCGCCTGCCGATGCAGAGGACTCAGGGTCCATCCCTGGTCCAGGGAGATTCTACATGCTACGGAGCAACTAAGCCGTGCACCCAAACTGGAGAGGAACCTCCAATGCCGCAACTAGAGAAATCCCGCATGTAGCAACAAGGACTCAACATGGTCAAAAATAAAATCAATACTTTAAAAAAAAAAAAAAAAAACCCTAGTAGAGAATGGAAGCCAATGATTAGAAGGAAATCCCTTAGGTCACAGAATGGAGTGAGGTAAGAAAAAGAAATGTGATTGTGTCCTGCTGAGAAAGGACACTGTCTAGTGCAAAAACCCAAGTTTAAATTCCAGCCACACCACTGTACTAGCCATATGACCTTGAGCTGTTTATTCAGTCTTTCTAATCTTAGTTTCCATAACCATAAAATGGGAATAATAATACCATCTCCTTCTCAGGATTGTAAAACTGTATTGGAAGTGTTTAATACTATGTCTGGCACTTAGAGTCCCCTTGTTTTTAATCTTTTCAAAATATAATTTTACAACATTTCTTTATTTTTGTGGCTGTGTTAGGTCTTAGTTGTGGCATGTGGGATCTAGTTCCTTTACCAAGGGTGGAACTCAGGCCCCTTATATTGGAAGCACAAATTCTTACACACGGGATCACTAGGAAAGTTCTTCCTTTTTTTTTTTTTTTTTCTTTTTTGAGCAATTAATAATCAGAAAAAACTAAGAACTTAACCAAAGAGTGAAATCAACCAAAATTTCCAAAATAATCTAAACACTAAATTTTATTTTTGCTTAATATTTTTTATTATGGTAAGAACACTTAAGGTTTGCCTTAAACAACTTTTTTTAAGTGTACTATATAGTGCTGTTATATATATGTACTATATATGTATAGTTATATATATATGTATATACGTTACATATGTACCATATATATGTACTATATAGTGCTCAAAGATGAGGTTGTTAAAGTGTTGACTCAATACGCCAGCAAATCTGGAAAACTCAGAAGTGGCCACGGGACTGGAAAAGGTCACTGTTCATTCCAATCCCAAAGAAAGGCAATGCCAAAGAATGTTTAAACTATCACACAATTGCACTCATGTCTCACATGCTAGCAAAGTAATACTCAAAATTCTCCAAGCCAGGCTTCAACAGTACGTGAAACGTGAACTTCCAGATGTTCAAGCTGGATTTAGAAAAGGCAGAGGAACCAGAGACAAAATTGCCAACATCTGTTGGATCATCAAAAAAGCATGAAAGTTCCAGAAAAACATCTACTTCTGGTTCATTGACTGTGCCAAAGCCTTTGATTGTGTGGATCACAACAAACTATAGAAAATGCTTCAAGAGATGGGAATACCAACCATCTTACCTGTCTCCTGAGAAATCTGTAGGCAGCTCAAGAAGCAACAGTTAGAACTGGACATGGAACAACAGACTATTTCCAAATTGGGAAGGGAGTACGTCAAGACTGCATACTGTCACCCTGCTTATTTAACTTACATGCAGAGTACATCATGTGAAATGGCGAATGAATGAAGCACAAGCTGGAATCAGGTTGCTGGGAGAAATATCAATAACCTCAGATATGCAGATGACACCACCCTAATGGTAGAAAGTGAAGAAGAACTAAAGAGCCTCTTGATGAAAGTGAAAGAAGAGAGTGAAAAAGCTAGCTTAAAACTCAACATTCAAAAAGCGAAGATCATGGCATCCAGTCCCATCACTTCATGGCAGATAGATGGGAAACAATGGAAACAGTTGCAGACTTTATTTTGGGGGGCTCCAAAATCACTGCAGATGGTGACTGCAGCCATGAATTTTAAAGGCATTTGTTCCATGGAAGAAAAGCTCTGACCAACCTAGACAGCATGTTAAAAAGCAGAGACATTACTTTGCCAACAAAGGTCCATCTAGTTCAAGCTATGGTTTTTTCCAGTGGTCATGTATGGATGTGAGAGTTGGACCACAAAGAAGGCTGAGCACTGAAGAATTGATGCTTTTGAACTGTGGTGTTGGAGAAGACTCTTGAGAGTCCTTTGGACTGCAAGGAGATCCAACCAGTCCATTCTAAAGGAAATCAGTCCTGAATATTCATTGGAAGGACTGATGCTGGAGCTGAAACTCCAATATCTTGGCCACATGATGCAAAAAATTGACTCCTTGGAAAAGACCCTGATGCTGGGAAAGATTGAAGGCAGGAGGAGAAGGGGACGACAGAGGATGAGATGGCACCACTGACTCGATGGACATGAGTTTGAGCAAGCTCTGGGAGTTGGTGATGGACAGGGAAGCCTGGCGTGCTGCGTTCCATGGAGTCGCATAGAGAGAGACACAGCTGAGCGACTGAACTGACCGACAGTGCTGATAAATACCGGCACCGTGTTTAGGGTGACTCTAAGAGGAATTTACTTGCATAACGTAAAACGTATATCCACGGAACTCCATCTCAGGACGTCCCTGCTGGTCCAGTGGTCAGGGCTCCACATTTCTACTGTAGGGGGCCTGGGTTCAATCCCTGTTTTAGAAACTAGGATCCTGCATGCCACATGGCACAGCTTAAAAAAAAAAAAAAAAGGGAAGGAAGGAAGAAAAAAGGAAAGCATGAGCTACATCTTTCCATTTCTCCCTGCTCCCAGTCCCTGGCAACAACCATTCTACTCTCCACCTCCACATCACAGCATCATTTCCAATAGACAAGGGATGGAAACAGACTTACCCATTGAAAGATGAGTGGATATAGAAAATGTGGCATATAGTGGGTTGGCCAAAAACTTCTTCAGGTTCTTCCATGTTACAGAAAACGCAAGTAAACTTTTTGGCCAACCCAATGCATAGAAAGAAATATTATCCAGCCTTAGAAAAGAAGAAAATCCTGCCATATTCAACAACATGGATGAACCTTGAGGATGTTACACTAAGTCAAAGAGGCCAGCCATGGAAAAAGTGTATGATTCCACTTTTATAAAGTATCTAAACCAAATTTAAATTTGACTTCTGTGGGCCTTTCAACCATACATAAAGGGTATTTCAGCTCATTTAGTTCAGTTGCTCAGTCGTGTCTGACTTTTTGTGACCCCATGGACTGCAGCATGCCAGGCCTCCCTGTCCATCACCAACTCCTGGAGGTTTTCAGGCTCATGTCCATTGAGTCAGTGATGCCATCCAACCATCTCATCCTCTGTTGTCCTCTTCTCCTCCTGCCCTCAATCTTTCTCAGCATCAGGGTCTTTTCAAATGAGTCAGCTCTTCACTTGAGGTGGCCAAAGTATTGGAGTTTCAGCTTCAGCATCAGTCCTTCCGATGAATATTCAGGACTGATTTACTTTAGAATGGACTGGTTGGATCTCCTTGCAGTCCAAGAGCCTCTCAAGAGTCTTCTCCAACACCAGAGTTCAAAAGCATCAATTCTTCGGTGCTCAACTTTCTTTATAGTCCAACTCTCACATCCATATATGACTACTGGAAAAACCATAGCCTTACCTAGATGGACCTTTGTTGGCAAAGTAATGTCTCTGCTTTCTAATATGCTGTCTAGCTTGGTCATAACTTTTCTTCCAAGGAGTAAGCATTTTTTAATTTCATGGCTGCAGTCACCATCTGCAGTGATTTTGGAGCCCAAAAAATAAAGTCTGCAACTGTTTCCATTGTTTTCCATCTATTTGCCATGAAGTGATGAGACTGGATGCCATGATCTTAGTTTTCTGAATGTTGAGTTTTAAGCCAACTTTTTCACTCTCCTCTTTCACTTTCATCAAGAGGCTCTTTAGTTCCTCTTCACTTTCTGCCATAAGGGAGGTGTCATCTGCATATCTGAGGTTATTGATATCTCTGCCAGCAATCTTGATTCCAGCTTGTGCTTCCTCCAGCCCAGCATTACTCTTGATGTACTCTGTATATAAGTTAAATAAACAGGGTGACAAGGGTATTTATTTCAGTATTTTCTTGTTTTGTGTGATACAGAAATTAGGAGAATAGCATTGAAATATATACATCACTGTATGTAAAGTAGATAGACAGTGGAAATTTAGGATATTATGCAGGGAGCTCAATGCCAGTGATTTGTGACAGCAACCTAGACAGGTAAGATGGGGTGGGGGGTGGGAGGTGGGAGGAAGGTTCAAGAGGGAGGAGACATATGTATATCTATGGCTGATTCATGTTGATGTATGGCAGAAACCAACACAACATTGTAAATTAATTATCATCCAATTAAAAATAAATTTTAAAACACATACAATAATGATAATAATAATTTGTAACATAAAGAAATTTAAAATGCTTTTAAAAACAGAGGAAGACCAAATCCTAACCATTTTCAACCTGGAAAATCTAAATAAGGAAGACTCTTATGAGAGAGCACCTTGCTTTGACACTTTTGCTCTTTTGTTTTGCAGAACAGAAGTTAAGGAAAGCACTTGGATCTTAGACTGAGGCAACATGAACTGAGTCCTCGGGTAGTAAAGTTAATCTGCTAGCACGTGCCGTTAGCTCCAAGCCTGTCACCCCCACAGAAGGAGGGGCGTATTCAAACTGAAGCACACGGAATCCAAACATCTGAGTTATACATTTTCCTCGTATAACATAGCTTTTCTCTATATGGGCCCAGATGTTACACAAGTCAATCCAAGAAAAGCAAAACAAAACAGAAATATTGTGTGCAGTGAGGAGAGTATTAAACTCCTGGGCAGCGGATACAGCTTGTCTCCACTGAGAGGGCTGGAACATGCTGGGTTTTCCTAATCGAATCTTGAGCTGGATGTCCCCCGTTCCCCTGATATGAGCAAGCCCAATATCGGCGCATTGTTGGGAATCCATTCACTGAGAAAATATTCTTCACCCACCTATGCCATCCATACGGATGAAACCCTGTCGTGTTGCACTCACGGAGTTTATATTCTTCTCTCGGAAGACAGACAATACATGGGGAAACAAGTAAGATCATTCCAGATAAGCATAAGTTTCAGGAAGAAGTTAAAACACAGTAATGAGACACAGAATAGGCTGTCGAGCCATTTTTGTGGAATGAAAGAAGAAAAACAGTTCCCCTACAAATGTCACTTGGCAATCCCTCCAGGCAACACAGATGCCCTCTTCCTTAGGTTAGTGATGGTGAATTTTCTTCCTCACCAGCTATGCAATAAAAGTCCATAAAGAGTTCCCTGCCCCCATCTTGTCTTCCCCCCACCATCCCACACTTCCCTGCAACACACACACACACACACACACACACACACACACACACACACACACACACGTGTTTCCTCATAGAAGCCACTTTGGCTGTTCTTGGAAAAACTCTCCATCAGATCCTCAGTGTGATTAGACATAAAATCTTTTGAGAGCTCTCTATAATCCAGATATCAACCCTAAGCTCTATTTGTTTATTTGCATTCAACACACATGATAGCATCAGAATCTAGGTAATATGTGTATCCCCTTTTTCATAAATGAGAATGTTAAGGCACAGAGAAATTTAACAACTTGCTGAAAATCTTATATCTGTTAAACAGCGGAGTTGAGATTTTGCTGTTGCTATTGCTGTTTAGATGCTCAGTCATGTCTGACTCTTATGACCGCATGGACTGTAGCCTGCCAGGCTCCTCTGTCCATGGGATTTCCCAGGCAAGAATACTAGAGTGGGATGCCATTTCCTTCTCTAGGGGATCTTCCTGATCCAGGGATCAAACCTGTGTCTCCTGCATTGGCAGGCGGATTCTTTACCACTGAGCCACCAGGGAAGCCTCTGAGTCAAGATTTAAACCAAAGCAATTTGGCTTCAGAGTCTGAGCCCGTTCCTTCATGCGAAAATGGAAGAGCTGTTATATTACGATACGGATAAGGTGTTTTCCTCCCCAACCCTCTCCTCAACATGTGTGCAGGCTTCCTCACCAAGTCTCTGAGTGCAAAATTTTATTTGCAAGAAGAACAGGGGAGAGAGTCATCCTGGGAAGACCTGAGCATCGTACCCGCAAGGGAGACATTCATCTTTGCTCCTTCCCTGTGTTCCTTAAACATTTCCTTTCGAGAATCAAACTGACTCATGACTTCCTGATATCTCGTGTCTCTGGACTTCAAGAAAACACAAGGACTATGCCTTTGGTGGGGGGTACTTTCCATGTGGCACTAGTGGTAAAGAACCCATCTGCCAATGCAGGAGATGTAGGAGATACAGGTTCAATCCCTGGGTGGGAAGATTCCCCAGAGAAGGAAAGGGCAACCCCCTCCAGTATTCTTGCCTGGGAAATCCCATGGACAGAGGAGCCTGACGGGCTAACATCCATAGGGTGGTAGTTGGACATGACTGAAGTGATTCAGCATGCAAGCAAGCATGCCTTTGGGGAGATGACATCTTGTTACATGAAATTATATTTGTATTTGTCTGTCACTAAACTAGAAACTGCTAGAGGGCATGGCTTACGGCTTGCTTTGTATTTTGCCCCCAGGATTTACCAAAGCTCTGGAAACATAAGGTTCTTTATAAAGCACACAGGAAATGAATGACTGAGTGTTGAGATTGCAACCCCAAACCTACATGTATTGAGTTGTTGCTCGGTCTCCCCTCTTCCCCAGTGGAATAGTCATTTTTTTCAGAGAGCAGCATCCCACTAAGCAGTAAAATGCGACTGCTCTCAACCAGACCATCAATGCCAGTGACTGAAAAATTGAGAGAATGAAAGTAAGTGTTGCTTTGAACACTCCTCGGCTGAGGGAACTTGATTTAGATCCTCTTCTAAAATAATTATCTTTTTATAAACATGCATTTGATCTCATCCACTCTCTCATGAGTTATTCCTGTGTTTGGTGCTCTGTTTTGACTCCAAGCTCCCTTCTGGGCCCCCCATCTGTCAATAACGAAGTGTTACAATTATAACTTCCCCTCCGTCAAATCTGCTAGTTTTCTCATACTCAGTTGCTATAGCACTTCAGCTTCCCTCTAAAAATCCTTGTTTTTAATACTGCACATTTTCCCTCTACTCTTCATTTACTTACACCCTTTCACAGATTTTTGTCGACATGTGACTGACTTTGACACTTGACAGTTTTCTGACGCTTTTGCTAAGTAAATTGAAAATGGGGCTAGTACAACAGGGATTCAGTTTGTATCAGGGCAGGCTGTACTTTCATATTACATCATCTGAAATCCCACTGAAGAGTCACCTCTTCCCCATAGAAGAAGGATCTATCTCCATTTGGTAGGAGTGTACCATATTTGTTTACTATTATCATTGGTAGGACTTTCAATTCTCTACATTTGAAAACTTGGCAAAGTGAAAATAAAAAAGCAACAGAGTGGGAGAAAATATTGGAAAGTCATATATCTGATAAGAAGACGTGTGTATCCAGAATATATGGAGAACTTTTACAACTCTACAACAAAAAGCCACATAATTCTATTTAATGAAGAAAGGATTAGAATAAACTATTTTCCAAAGAAGACGTACAAATGGCCAAGATCCTATGAAAAGATGGTCACACCATTCAGTTCAGTTCAGTTGCTCAGTCATGTCTGATTCCTTGCGACCCCATGAACCACAGCACTCCAGGCCTCCCTGTCCATCACCAACTCCTGGAGTTCACCCAAACCCATGTCCGTTGTGTTGGTGATGCCATCCAACCAACTCATCCTCTGTCGTCCCCTTCTCCTCCTGTACTCAATCTTTTGCATCTGGGTCTTTTCAAATGAGTCAGCTCTCTGCATCAGGTGGCCAAAGTATTGGAGTTTCAGCTTCAGTCCCTTCAATGAACACCCAGGACTGATCTCCTTTAGGATGGACTGGTTGGATCTCCTTGCAGACCAAGGGACTCTCAAGAGTCTTCTCCAACACCACAGTTCAAAAGCATCAATTCTTCGGTGCTCAACTTTCTTTATAGTCCAACTCTCACATCCATACATGACCACTGGAAAAACCATAGCCTTGACTAGACAGACATTTGTTGGCAAAGTAATGCCTCTGCTTTTTAATACGTTGTCCAGCTTGGTCATAACTTTTCTTCCAAGGAGCAAGCGTCTTTTAATTTCATGGCTGCAATCACCATCTGCAGTGATTTTGGAGCCCCCAAAAATAAAGTCAGCCACTGTTTCCACTGTTTCCCCATCTATTTGCCATGAAGTGATAGGACCAGATGCCATGATCTTAGTTTTCTGAATGTTGAGCTTTAAGCCAATTTTTTTACTCTCTTCTTTCACTCTCATCAAGGGGCTCTTTAGTTCTTCTTCACTTTCTGCCATAAGGGAGGTGTCATCTGCATATCTGAGGCTATTGATATCTCTGCCAGCAATCTTGATTCCAGCTTGTGCTTCCTCCAGCCCAGCGTTTCTCATGATGTACTCTGCATAGAAGTTAAATAAGCAGGGTGGCAATATACAGCTTTGACATACTCCTTTTCCTATTTGGAACCAGTCTGTTGTTCCATGTCCAGTTCTAAGTGTTGCTTCCTGACCTGCATACAGATTTCTCAAGAGGCAGCTTAGGTGGTCTGGTATTCTCATCTCTTTCAGAATTTTCCACAGTTTATTGTGATCCACACAGTCAAAGGCTTTGGCATAGTCAATAAAGCAGAAATAGATGTTTTTTTTTCTGGAACTCTCTTGCTTTTTTCATGATCCAGCGGATATTGGCAATTTGATCTCTGGTTCCTCTGCCTTTTCTAAAACCAGCTTGAACGTCTGGAAGTTCACAGTTCACGTATTGCTGAAGCCTGGCTTGGAGAATTTTGAGCATTACTTTACTAGCATGTGAGATGAGTGCAATTGTGTGGTAGTTTGAGCATTCTTTGGCATTGCCTTTCTTTGGGATTGGAATGAAAGCTGACCTTTTCCAGTCCTGTGGCCACTGATGAGTTTTCCAAATTTGCTGATGTATTGAGTGCAGCACTTTCACAGCATCATCTTTTAGAATTTGAAATAGCTCAACTAGAATTCCATTGCCTCCACTAGCTTTGTTCATAGTGATGCTTCCTAAGGCCCACCTGACTTCACATTCCAGGATGTCTGGCTCTAGGTGAGTGTGAGTGATCATACCTTTGTGATTACCTGGGTCATGAAGATCTTTTTTGTACAGTTCTTCCATGTATTCTTGCCACCTCTTCTTAATATTTTCTGCTTCTGTTAGGTCCATACCATTTCTGTCCTTTATCAAGCCCATGTTTGCATGAAATGTTCCCTTGGTATCTCTAATTTTCTTGAAGAGATCTCTAGTCTTTCCCATTCTGTTGTTTCCCTCTATTTCTTTGCATTGATCCTGAGGAAGGCTTTCTTATCTCTTCTTGCTATTCTTTGGAACTCTGCATTCAGATGCTTATATCTTTCCTTTCCTCCTTTGCTTTTCACTTCTCTTCTTTCACAGCTATTGTAAGACCTCTTCAGACAGCCATTTTGCTCTTTTGCATTTCTTTTTCTTAGGGATGGTCTTGCTCCCTGTCTCCTGTACAATGTCACAAACCATCCATATTTCATCAGGCACTCTGTCTATCAGATCTAGTCCCTTAAATCTATTTCTCACTTCCACTGTATAGTCATAAAGGGTTTGATTTAGGTCATACCTGAATGGTCTAGCGGTTTTCCCTAATTTCTTCAATTTGAGTCTGAATTTGGTAATAAGGATTTCATGATCTGAGCCACAGTCAGCTCCTGGTCTTGTTTTTGCTGACTGTGTAGAGCTTCTCCATCTTTGGCTGCAAAAGATATAATGGAGAATGCAAATCAGAAACACACTATGCAGCTTCAGGCTGGCTACTGTCAAAAAATAAAGACAATAACAACAGTTGTCAGGAATGCGGAGAAGTTAGAACTCTCATACGTTTCTGAGGGAGGTATAAAAGAATACAGCAACTTGAAAAACTGTAGGTTCTCAAAAAGTTAAATATAGAATCACCATGTGACCCAGGGGCTTCCGTGGTGGCTCAGCTGTTAAAGAATCTGCCTGCAACGCAGGAGATCCCAGTTTGATTCCTGGATCGGGAAGATTTGCTGGAGAAGAGAACGGCTACCCACTCCAGTGTTCTTGCCTGGAGAATCCCATGGACAGAGGAGCCTGGCAGGCTCCAGTCCATGGGGTCTCAAAGAGGTGGACACAACTGAGTGACTGCCACTTTTATGTGACCCAGTGATCCCATTCAGAGATAAATATCCAAGAGAGGTGGAAATTATGTCCTCATAAATACAGATGTTAATGCTCATAGCAGTGTTATTGCTAACAGCTAAAATGTGAAAACAGCCCAAATGTCCATCAGCTGGTAAACGGAGAAGCAAAAGGAGTAACATTCTTACATAGGGAAGACCTCAGTATTGATACATGCTATAATGTGGTGCCTGTGCATACTCAGACACTCAGTCATGTCTGACTCTTCGTGACCCCATGGACTCCAGACTCCTCTGTCTTTTACAGGCAAGAATACTGGAGTGGGTTGCCATTTCCTACTCTAGGGGATCTTCCTGATCCAGAGATCAAACCCACGTCCCCTGTGTCGCCTGCACTGGCAGGCAGGTTCTTTACCACTGGCGCCACGTGGTATAATGAGGGATCATGTGGATGAATCTTAAAATTATGAGGCTAATGAAAGAACTCAAATGAAAAGTATCATACATTTAATAGAAATACTTTGCCCTATATATGAATGTCAGGAATAGGCAAATCCACAGAAGCAGAAAGACAGAAAAGCAGTTTAACAGCTCAGAGGGAAGAAGAGGGAGAGATTGGTTATGGATATGGGGTTTCTTTTAAGGAAGATGAAAATGTTTTAAAATTAGACTATGGTGGAACTTCCCTAGCTGTCCAGTGGTTATGAATTTGCCCTCCAGTGCAGGGGGTGTGGGTTCGATCCCCGGCTGGGGAGTCCCAATGCAAGGGCTGTGGGTTTGATCCCCAGCTGGGGAGCTAAGATCCCACATGTCTCTTGACCAAAAACCTGAAACATAAGATAGAAGCAGTACTGTAACAAATTCAATAAAGACAAAAAAAGTGGTCTATCATCAAAAATTAAACTCTTGTAAAAAGAATAGAACTAGATTATGGAGATAGGTACACAATCCTGTGAATACACTAAAAAGCATGAACTTGGACAATCTAAATAGTTGTATTTTATGATATGTGAGTTAGATCTCAATAAATCTGTTAAAAAAAAATTAAGAGAATCCTATAGCCCTCCAAGCCTCCTGACAAGAACTATCATGATAAGTACCCTCTTCAGAGGGCTTCCCTGATGGCTTAGCAGGCAAAAATATCCCCCTGCAATGCAGGAGACACGGGAGATGCAGGTTTGATCCCTGGGTTGTGAAGATTCCCACGGAGGAACAAACAGCAATTCGCTCCAGTATTCTTGCCTGGAATTCCATGGACAAAGCGGCCCGGCAGGCAACAGTCCATGGGGTCAGAAAGATCTGGACATAAGTGAGCAACTGAGTACAAACACAAATTCATTGGAAAAGGTTGAAAGGGCGAAATTATTTCTCAAACTGAATTGTCAGTGAATATGTGAGAGAGTGATTACTTTCCAGGACACAAGAACACACACTTAGACATAAGTGCTAGAAAAATGTTTGTCAGATTATATAAGTTCTGTATTTTCCTTTGTATTAATGCATTTCATTAAGTAATGCATTTTTTAAATACTTTTTTTGATGTGGACCATTTAAAAAATCTTTATTGAAGTTGTTACAGTATTGCTTCTATCTTATGTTTTGGATTTTTGGCCACAAGGCGTATTGAGATCTTAATTCTCTGACCAGGGATCAAACCTGCACCCCATACATTGTAAGGTAAAGTCTTAACCAGTGGCTCACCAGGGAGGTCAATCATTAAGCAACACATGTTTTAAAATGCACATATATCAGGAAAAAACTGACAACTTTCTAAACAATAGTTTTAATTTAAAATAGCATAAAAGGGATGAATTAATGTAGGAAATGAGTTCTTCTCATTCTCTAGACCCTTTGCTTCCTGGAGAGTAATACAGGTGTTATTCACTAAGGGTAGAAAATTCGTTGATTTTGTTTAGATTTGTGGATTTTGACCTAATTTATTCCACATCTGTGACTCTGGACTTGGGGATCATCACTGAGAAAACGCATCATTGCTTCTCTTACATTTTGTCTTACCTATACATTTTCCTAGCAGAAGGTTTTCTCTAAAATAATAAGGTCTCAAGAGATCACAAAGAGCAGGCACCTCATTTATGGTGTCATGTGGATTACCAAATGACTGCATGGTTTTCTGGTGCATATTTTTCTGTGTGTGAGCATGTGCATATGTGTGTTCATATCCCCAGAAGATTTAATACCTCATTTCAAATTGTTAAATTGCATAGGAAGGTGATTCTATATATCAAGACACTAACTCTCTTTATAATGAAGAAATGAAACTAGGGTATTTAATTTTAGAATCAGATTTTAGTAAGAGAAACTTGATTTCTATTGACTCAGTAGATTCTTGTCGTATCGGATTTATTGCTGTTGAGTTTTGTGGAAGCAAACATATAAATGTATAAGTTTCACGTATAATTGGGAAGCATAGATAAAAATAATTTGACATTAAAATTTATACTTAAGAAATTGTGCACTTCGTCGCAATCAATTTTTCATTACACTGTTGAGATCAATAACTACAAATAAGATATAAAAACTCTATTATTGATGGGGCACGTGTCAGTATAAAATGTGCAGTTTTCTATAGCATTTCAGGGGTAGAAAATTGTATTATACAGTTTCCAATGATATTCATATTGCTCTGTAGAGAATGCCTATTAAAATCAATGTACAGTGAGTCAACATGGGGATATTTTATAACATTGAGAAAGGGCACAGTGCATATAAAAAAGACACAACTGTTTTTAAAATATTACCTTAAATTCTTTGGTAAGGAGTTGGTTGAGATAGTAAGGATGCTTGAGTTTCTTACTATTGAAAAACTAGTCCAACTTGATCATTATCATGTCTGCTTACTACAAAAAACTGTTTGCTTATGATAGTTACTAAATAAAATGTGAATATCCTTCCCCACAAATACCTGACATCAACGAAAACGCTGTAGAATAGCTGCAGACCATACATTGTGAACAGGGTGTAGGGGGTAGTTAGCAAAGAATGCAGAAAATCTTAGGATTCCAAAGAAACATGTTGCACGTGCTATTGGTCCTGGTATTTCAGATCCTAAAACTGACCACATGCCCTATAACCCTATTCGCTTAGGAAATAAATACGATCTTAGCAGTGAATGTAGTAAGAAATATTTCAGCGACTGATAGCTAAGGAGTGGTGGACTTAGCTGAGAATATTTACTTCCTTTTAAAATTCCTGATTTATTTCGTTCATTTACATGTGATTTTTTAATGAATAAAACAATAGGTCACAAAGTTTTCAGATTTATTTTAATAGCCAGACTATTTCTAAATTACTTTACTCAATCACTTCTGCATCAGTGATAATCCATTTGGCAATAATATAAATACATTTTAATCTATGACAAATTGTGTCTATCTGCCCAGTTTGAAACTGTACCAGTTTTTCACTTCTTGTCATGGAAAGAAGCAGAGAAGGCAATGGCAACCCACTCCAGTGTTCTTGCCTGGAGAATCCCAGGGACAGGGGAGCCTGGTGGGCTGCCGTCTATGGGGTCACACAGAGTCGGACACGACTGGAAGTGACTTAGCAGCAGCAGCAGCATGGAAAGAAGACTTGATGGAACAAATAACTCCACAATGAGACTGATTTCAAAAAGGCTCATATTATATTTATAGTCAAATAATATTTATTCATTATCTGGACAAACGTGGCACTCTGTGGGGACACCTACACCTACTTATAAAGCATAAACGGAGGTGGAATTCACCCAGAAATGCTGATATTCATATTCTGAAAGATATACAAAATGCATGCTCAGTTGCACAGTCGTGTCTGACTCTTTGTGACCCCATGGACTGTAGCCCGCCAGGCTCCTCTGTCTATGGGATTCTCCAGGCAAGAATACTGTAATGGATTGTCATTTCCTTCCCAACCCAGAGATCAAATTTGAGTCTCTTATGTCTCCTGCCTTGACAGGTGGATTCTTTGCCACTAAGTCACCTAGGAAGCCCTGAATGATATGTGTTTCTAATTTAAAGGATAATTTATTTCCAAGTAAAGTGATTATAAATAAGCAATAGTTATCATTTAAGAAAGGATAAAAAATATGACTTACTGGGTGATGAAAGTCTATGTGTGTGTGCATGTATGAAATAGTCATCACTGATAAAATTCTATTATTACACAAATATTTATTAGATCACACCCTCCCCCAGGAACCCTGGGAGACTCAAAGGCTATATAATTAAGAAGCATTTAATTTCCTAAGGGAGTTGTATTAGTCTGTTAGTAATGTCATAAAAAATCATATTGAATGGCTTAGACAAGAGGAACTTATTCTCTCAGAGTTCTTCAGGCTTGAAGTCTAAAATCAAGGTATCAGCAAAGTGGACTTTGAGAAATATCTCCTTGACTTTCAGATGCTTGCCTTCTCACTGGATCCTCACGCTGTCCTTCCTCTGCGTGCCTGTTATTGGAGTCTTTTCCTCTTCTTGCTGTTGCTACTGCTGCTAAATCACTTCAGTCGTGTCCGACTCTGTGCGAACCCATAGACGGCAGCACAGCAGGCTCCTCCGTCCCCGGGATTCTCCAGGCAAGAACACTGTGGACACCAATCCTATTGGATTAGGACTCCACCCTGATGACCTCATTTAACCTTAACGACCTCTTTGTTGCTGTTGATCTTTAGTCACCAAGTCCTGTCCGACTATTTTTGACCCCATGGACTATAGCCCAGAAGGCTCCTCTGTCCATTGGATTTCCCAGGAAGAATACTGGAGTGGGTAGCCATTTCCTTCTCTGAGGAACTTCCTGACTCAGGGGACTGAACCTGGGTCTCTTGCTTGACAAGTGGATTCTTCAGGACCTCATTTCCAAGTACAGTCACACTGGGGATCAGGGCTTCAGCGTTTGAATTTTGGTGGGATACAGGTCAGTCCATACGATGAGCTGAGAAGTGTGCACAAGTCTCTTCAGTTACCTAGTGGGTGTCCTAAAAACGCTTTGGGGTTTAGGTGAGGGAAACAGTCTTCAAAGTTTTAAGGGTCTGAACATCAGTGTTGTCATCAATAAGATGAGATGAGATTTATGAACTATTCAATCAAAACTGTCAAGAATCATTGAAACTGTGGCCAAAGTAGCCGCCATCCGTCTGACAACTCGCAGGAGCTGAAAGCAGGCAGGTTTTTCTTACCACCAGGATAAAGTGCAACATAGCATCTACTTTGGGCACAGCCCTGGCAGAGCAGAGGGGGGCCTGGCAGCCATGCTCAGAGAATCATGAGCAAGGCCTTTTGCTGACAATACAGAGGACCTGCAGGGAGCAAGGAGGGTGACGCTTAAATTGGGAAGCAGAGAGTTTCCAAAGTCAGTGATAACATGTTTTGATTAGGTGCCAATGACAGCATTTGTAGCTTTTGAGCATGAAAGTAAGTATACTTAGAGCAAGCCTCAAAGACCCTCTCCCTTACAGAGGAAAGGAACATGGATGGAAGGTGAATTAGTGGACGAGGGGAGACAGGAGCCCACTGCCTCTATCAGGATGCAGCCGTAGAATCATGCACATTCTCAGGCTTCAAAGCTACCTTGCTTTTTGGGGGGACTTAGTGGCCTGTCTATGGGGTCGCACAGAGTCGGACATGGCTGAAGCGACTTAGCAGCAGCAGCAGCAGTGGCCCAGTGGTAAAGAATCTGCCTGCAATATGAGACATAGGGGTTCAACTCCTGGGTCAGGAAGATCCCTGGAGAAGGGACTGGCTACCTACTCCAGTCTTCTTGCCTGGAGAATTCCATGGACAGAGGAGTCAGACGGACTATATATAGTCCATGGGGTCTTAGAGTCAGACATGACTGAGCAACTAACACTAGCACTTTCATTTGCTTCTAGTTATGATATATTTTGGGTTTTGGTCGTTTTGTTTTGTTTTGTTTTGTTTCCACAAAAGAAAAAGATTTCCTGAAAGGGCAGGAAGGAACCAAAGATTACTGATTGGCCCACCCATGCCAGTGGCTCCACATTTATCTTTAACTCTCAAAATGAAACTATGAGATGGGACATGTCATCATCATTTCATGAGATTGTTAAGCAAGGCTGGGGAGCCCAAGGTCACCATACTATTTATGAAGAATCCATACAGGTTGTCAATCCTGTCGGCTCCCCAGAGGGAGTTTTTGCAAAGCCTGATGCAGAGTCCTAGTCTTCTGATGTGAAGAAGCTGACCAAGAACTGGTATATAATGCAAGAAAAAACAGATTAGGAGGAAGATGGTGGCCTGGTAAGCTGGGCTGAATATCAAGGAAGGGCTGGGGTGCAGGGGGACTTAGGGAACACTGAGGGGCTTTGGAGACAGGCAGATACTGAGACAAAAAGCTGACAGCACAATGTCACACCCTCTCTTGCATCAGATTCATGGGTTTTCAGTCCTGACATCTATGAGTGTAGCAGAAGATCAGGATAGAATATCATGTTGAATTCTGTGACTCACTGAATTAGGAGGTTATGTTAAGAAGAGAAATAAAAGAGCAAAGGAAAGCTAGCTGTTCTTATTTGAATTTAAACCAAGACAATGAACAATGGAAACTGCCTCAGTGTCCATTGATGGATGAATAGATAAAGAACATGGAATATTATCTGGCTGTAAGAAAGAAGGGAATCCTGTCATTTGCAACAACATGGATGAAACTGGAGGGCATTATGCTAAGTGAAGATAGCCAGAGAAAGATATATACTATATAATTTCACATATATATGTGGAATCTAGAAAAAAAGAGTCAGTCTCATAGAAACAGAGTAAGTGATGATTATTACCAGGGGCTGGAGTTTAAGGAAGATGGGCTGATGCTAGTCAAAGTGTACAAGACTTTAGGTGTAAGAGAATAAGCTTTGAGGATCTAATGAAAAAAAAACATAGTGACTATAGTTAAAAACAAGGTGTCATGTACTTGAAATTTTCTGAGAGTCTACTTTAACCATTCTCACCACACCCACAGAAGTGTTAACTGTGAGAGTTGAGAGGTGTGTTAATTAGCCTGATTGTGGTCATCGTTTCACAAAGAATACATATGTAAAATCATCATATTCTACACCTTAAATGTATGCGATTTTATTTGTCAATTAGATCTCTATAAAGTTGAAAAAAATTGAATAAAGAAATGACAACTGAAAAACAATTCGATATGATACTTTTTTAAAGACACAAAAAATGTTTGAAGCCCAAAGAACGGCAAAGGACAAAAGACATGTATTTTACTACTTGCTCTTTTTCTTTTACAACATTATTTCTTACAATTAAAAGAGTCCAATAAGTAAAAGGCGATAATCACTGCTACTGTCTTATCACGAAGTTGAAGGGCATCTACAAAATGACACTGACCGTCCTCACGTTTTCTAATCTGTTCTGAGTTGGCTCATCAATCATAAGGCCACAGATTTTTTAAGATGAAAGAGACCAGAGAAATTGTCTCGTACATTTTTTTTAATCTCCTCCAGCAATTTGTGAAGACAACCTCGGCTTCCTCATAATTGCACTAACGTTCTAAAGCAGAGGCTCATGGACTGAGCATGTCCTCCTCAGTAATTAGTCCCAAATAGTAATTAGCATTACTATTATATTATATTACAATAATATAATGGCATCATATTCTGGAATCATGAGATATTTTAAGTTTACCTGGACTACAGGTGTAATACAGTTCATTAAGTCTGACTAATCGTTATTAGATAAATCCTTGATTCAGTCTTTACTGAATTCCTGTTATGTGCTGGACACTGTATGTCTGTGCTCAGTCACTCAGTCGTGTCTGACTCTTTGAGACCCCATGGGCTGCCGTCCACCAGGCTCCTCTGTCCATGGGATTTCCCAGCCAAGAATACTGGAGTGGGTTGTCATTTCCTTCTCCAGGGGAATATCCTGACCCAGGGATCAAAGGTGAATATTTACCACTAATGCCATTTGGGAAGCCCATGTTGGACACTAAGAGTGGCCAAAATGAATAATCTACAGCCCTCATGTTCAAGCTGAATATACTTTGAATGGTGAATATGCAAGTATTAAGAGATAATCATCACACAAGGTGATGATGATGGTACGGTAAGAGAACAGCAGAGATGTGCCCGAGGAAGATTACAGCACTCCTGACGCTCACTGAGGGAGACTGTGTGCCAGGTGCCGCTCTTGGCTCTTCATGCGGATCAATAATTCGATTCTCAATGGAACCCCAAGAGGTAGGTACTGTGTTTGACTCTTCCTTTGTAGGTAAAGACATGAAGGGACAGGCTGTCAAGTGGCCTACCTCCATCACACAGCACTTACATGCCAGGGCCAGGATTCAAACATGGGCGGTCTTGCTCTGGAGCTTTTCCAGGAGAGCAAAGGGCATCCTATAAGCCAGGTGAGGGCAACCTTTCATTTTGAGGGGCCCACACAGGATGTAGGGGACCAGCATTTCACATAGAAAATACATAGGCAGTGGAGCCCAGCTGCTGCTGTGGTCAGAGGACGCCATCCAGCACAGCTGAAGGGTGAGGTGCAAAGTTCAAGGCAGAGATGGAGGTGGAGTGGGGAGACTGCAGCTAGGGCTGCCCTGCTAAGGCAAGCGAGCCCTTTCACCTCAAGGACAGAGCCTCTTACATCCTTCTCCCTTTTTGTTGCTCCATACAAGGGTTCTGTATTCAAATAGTCCTAGGAAACTGTTAAACACATTTTAAGCAGGGTCCTTTTCAGTAGGGCTTGGCAGAGTCCTTAAAATGCTGGCATGCATTGTAAATCTCCGAGAGAGTGGGGTGGGGGCTTTCAGATTTCCCCCTAGTTTCCGGATCATTGAACCATTTTGTTGAACAGCATCTCGTGGGACTGTGACTGTCCCTCAGAACCCACTGTGCGGAACGCTGTGCAGGAAAACAGGACTTGCTTAGTGAACTGAGCAGAGAAGTCTGAATATCAAGGATAACCTTGTGCTGAAATTCTGGAGCCTGCAGAGGATTTGGGTTTGACAAAGCCAAAACAGGAAGTATAGACTAAAGTGCTGTATCCATGCTACTAAAACTCTTTAATGTATTTGTACTTCTTAAGAGTAGTTCTTTCAGACTTGGTGGTGGTCTAGTGGTTCAGAATTTGCCTACCAATGCGTAGGACATGGGTTCGGTCCCTGGTCCAGAAAGATCCCACATGCCGTGGAGCAGTTAAACTCCTGAGCTACAGCTGCTGAAACCCACACACCCTGGAGCCAGTGCACACAACAAGAGAAGCCACTGCCAGGAGAAGACCGCTCACTGTAAGTAGAGAGTGGTTTCCACTTGCTGCAACTAGATAAGCCCATGGGCAGCAATGAAGGTACAACACAGCCAAATAAATAAATACAGTTTTTTTTAAAATCAGAAATAAAGCCAAAAAATATTTTAAAAAGAGTCGGCCCCCATCCCTTCTGTAGCTTCCTCTCTCCTTCCTCAAATTCAGGACATTTTTGTGTTTGACTATTATTCTTAGCTAAATCATGAACAATATCTCGCACCGTATCTAGAATTGGGGGAATAAAAGAGTACTGATACAAGAGTTTCATGCTGGAGTAGGGGACTGCTGAATATTTCTTGTAATATGGACTCTGCGGTCAGTCACTTCAGTCCTGTCGAACCATTTGCAACCTTATGGACTGTAGCCCACCTCTGTCCGTGGGATTCTCCAGGCAAGAACACTGGAGTGGGTTGCCATTTCCTTCTCCAAGGGAATTTTCCTGACCCAGCGCAGACAGATTCTTTAACCACTGAGCTACCTGGTAGGCCCCCAAAAGGGGCTATGGAAATCTAAAATATCCTCAAGACCCAAATCAGTAAAGTGCAGTGGTGGAAAGGTTGGCAGAGGGATTGCCACCTTGGAAAAACAGAAGGCAAATAACTCCTGGTGCAGAAACACCTGCTGAGCCTGGTGAGAGGGCTGTCCTTGTACTGGATAAACTTCATGTGGATGAGCTCCATTAAGGCTCTGTTTCTTTACCACTCTGTAGTGTGGAATATTAGAATTGCAATAAAGGCTGTATGGTTTGGTTCTGAGAGCAGTATTCTACAGGGCAGAAGAGGAAGTAAAAACAGAAACTAAATATCAGGATTAGAGTTAGGAAAAACATGCAATTCCAGACCTTGTGGGGGTTAACATTAATTATGAAATACGGTAGCCATTCCAATCTTTACTCAGTTCTTAAGAGTAAGGACAGTGGTACCCAGAGGAAATAGTCACATGCATGTCTGAGTGAAATAATGGTTTATCAGCAAATACAGGTTAGCACGAGAAATCAGCAAAAATTTCTAATATGAGTAAAAATCCTAGGGCCAACATTTATGGTAGCATAATTATATACACGAAAATAGAGGACAAATAAAGACCTCACATCTCAATAATTAGGAAATTGGTTTCATTTTATTCTAAAACTTTTTTTTTCCCTTTCAAGAAAAGCTTAACATTTCCCGAAAGAGAAGTCACGCGTCTTGCATTTTTACTGAAGCAACTACCTTATTCCAGCAGTAGGAGCTTCAACCCAGAAAGACTTTCTTCCACTGTCAGTTTTGGCTTTAGGCATTTCAAAATTAATAGACTGGGTCGAGTAAGGGGCATATTTGCAGCCTGTGTTGGATGAAAGTGAAGATAAATATGCTTCTACTAAATGACCCTGAGAAAACATTTATAAGGAGAAGAGTTTTTTAAAAAAATCCTGGGACAATAAAGTAATTGGTTTGAATCTGAGAAAACGTATGCTGCCTCTCATAGTTGAGAGCAGGCTTTATTTTTGTTTTATGTTATGTGATTTTATTCCTGGGCTAACTACATGCACTGCTTGCTTTGCTGGGCTCTTAGCAACACCAGCGATGCGATGGTACTCCAGCCATGAGAGGCTCCTGGTGGCTTATACTAATTTATGTATGAGAGCATAAATGCTTCCGGTAGATATTGTCAAGGGACACTTATTTTGACAACTTTTTAAAAATTGCTGGCTGTAGCGGGACATTGATCTGAACAAAACAGGATAAAGAGCAATTGGCCACATGGATGCTCACAGGTGTTTCCACATGAAGCTCTTAACTGGTTTTAAAACATCATAGCACTTGAATAATTTGAAGAAATAAGTGTTATCCACCTTGTACCTCCATCCACTGTAAAAATATAAATTGTGTTGTTAGATATATTCACCGAGGAATTGACCTAGACCCCAAAATCATTTTAAAGAAGAATATTGCAATTTTTTAGGTTCTTTCTTTTCCCTCAAAACATGAAGAAGCATTTGCATGAGAAGCATGGTCAGCTTCCAGGGCTCCATGCTCAGAAGGGAGACCCAAACTTGGTTTCATGCTCTGCGAACTCCATCTTGAAATTCTTAATAATTTCACTTTGAATTTGTGTTTTATTGTTAAAATTAATTTTTATTGGAGTGTAGTTGCTTTACAGTGTTGTGTTAGCTTCTGCTGTACAGCAAAGTGAACCAATTACATGTATACATATATCCTCTCTCTTTGGGATTTCCTTTCCATTTAGGTCAGCACAGAGCGCCAAGCGGAGTTCCCTGCACTCTACCACAGGTTCTCATCAGTTATTTGTTTTATACATAGTATCAATAGCGTGCATATGTCAATCCCAGTCTTCAGATTTGTCCCACCACCTTTGTTACCCATAAATTTGTCCTCGCCATCTATGTCTCCATTTCTGCTTTGCAGATAGGACCATCAAATCCATTTTCAACATATATTTGTTAACGTGATATTTGTTTTTCACTTTCTGACTTATTTCACTCTGTATGACAGTTTCTAGGTCCATCCATGTCACTGCAAATGACATTATTTTGTTCTTTTTATGGCTGAATAATAGTCCACATATATATATATATATCCACATCTTCTTCACCCATTCATCTGTTGATGGACATCTAGGTTGCTTCCATGTCCTGGCTATTGTAAATAGTGCTGCAATGAACATTGGGGCATTCTTAAGTGAAATGGACAAAAAATATGCATGGGGTTTGGAGCCTCCCCTTATGTGTGATTCACCTCCCGAGAATAGGTTCTTGCCCACTCACCTGTCTGCCCCCACCTAGTGACCTCCGCCACCTTCTGCCCTAGCAGGGTCTGGGCATACAGAGGGTGGGACCCTTAGCGGCTGTGATGGACTGCTCTCACCCCAGAACTACCCCTGTGTCCAAGGGATTGTGGTTGGGATTACCAAATAAACAATGTGACAGCGAGAGAAGAAAAAATTGGCCATGGACATAAGAAAAATACATTTTTTTTTTGAACAAAGGGTCATACATTTTCATTTTGCACAGGGCCCTACAAATTAAGTAGCTGGCCTCAAATTAGGATACTGTTTATGTGAACCAATTATGACCAGTCTTAGGAGTGGATATAACAATGCCTCTACTGAGCCAGGCACCATCTATGTGTGGTAAATGAGTGATGCTGAGTAACAGATGACCTTGGCATGACACCAGCGGGTGGAGAGGAAGGACAAGCTACAGCGACTTTCAGCCAGGACTTAGGATTTTCTCACGGCCCCGGGAACCTGACGCCCCTCAGTCCAGGGTGACAAAGCAAGCCAACGACTGCTTCCCTGAAGCCACTCTTGGGCTCAGGCTCTGTGGAGGCTCCCAGACTGTGAGTATGATAGATGGCAGTGGTCCTCCTGTACCTGCTGAGTGAGTTTTCTTCAGTCCCAGAGTAAAGAGGAAAGTTGTAGAGAAGAAAAGTAAGTCCAGTCTCCTCCTCAATTTTCATAATTGAAAAAAAACACATGCACGCCAATGTTCACAGCAGCACTATTTATAATAGCTAGGGCATTGAAGCAGCCTAGATGTCCATTGACAGGTGGATAAAGAAGTTGTGATATGTGTGTGTGTGTGTGTGTGTGTGTGTGTGTGTGACAGTTGCTCAGTCATGTCTCACTCTTTGCAAACCCATGGATCGGCCAGGCTCCCCTGTCCATGGAATTCTCCAGGCAAGAATACAAGAGTGAGTTGCCATTCCCTTCTCTAGGGAAACTTCCTGACCCAGGGATTGAACTCCTGGAGTGTAGGCAGATTCTTAACTGTCTGAGCCAGTATATACAATGGAAAATTAGCTATAAAAAAGGAACAGAGTCAGTCCTAATAAGGTAGATGAACCTAGAGCCTATTATACAGAGTGAAGTAAGTCAGACAGAGAAAGGCAAATACAATATATTAATGAATATATATGGAATCTGGAAAGATGGTGCTGATGAACCTATGTGCAGGGCAATGGAAATGCAGACATAGTCAACAGATTTTTGGACACAGTGGGAGAAGGAGAGAAGAGGATGAATTGAGAGAGCAGCGTGGAAACATATGCTCTACCATATGTGAAATAGACAGCCAGTGGGAATTTGCTGTATGACACAGGGGGCTCAAATCCAGCGCTCTGTGACAATGAAGAGGGGTAGGGTGGTGCCCGGGTCCAGCCCCGGTGGATCCAGGGAATTCGAAGGGTGGATGGAGTCGGTGAGGAAAACTTGTTTATTTATTAATATAAGATTAGATTAGGAAGAAATAGTGTAGTAGGAAAATTAAGTGGAGAGAAGAGGCTGATTAACTTGGGTTATGCGGAAAACCAATAAAGTTCCAGACAAGGAGCTTGCACCGTCTACGTTGGGCCACTGGCTCTCGCTTGAGTATCTAAGGGTGCCTCGCCTTAGGCTCCCTTTCGCGCGGGTCTTGACAGCCAGGGCAAGTAAGTAGACTTGGCGAGCCTCCGCGCCCCAGATGGGAATTCAGCCTGAAATTAAAGTAAAGAGGAGACACGGGGAAACCAGTCCAGTGACTGGCTCCCCTTCAATTGTCCTTCAAGGCCTTTTATACTTTTGATTATACATAGAGATCAGTGGATAATACAAAATTATGTAGCATTAGCAGCCCAGACTCTTTCTGTATATCTTTGTATAAGAAAGATCTCAGGTGATTTACATTATCTTCTGGCCAAGAGGCTTGTTAACGCTTTTTGGCTCTCTTCCTTAATGAATGTTAATTTCGTTTCCCCTGAAGTGTTTTTCTTTAATCTGCATCTCCTTAAAGCACTAAAGTTACATCTCTATAGAACAAAGGCGCAGTGGGTTATAACAAAGAAGGTACTTAACTCAAAGATCTAATGTTGCTACTTGTTTTTCTATATACCAACTATATCAACAAGTAAAAGATATGAAAATTTGGCAGCAAATATTGGCTCAACAAATGAAACTTTTAATCAGTCCTATTCTAATGATTTTGACTCTTCGGAAGCCCCTACATTCCTAGGATGTTTTAAGCTTCCTGTGCCTCCTGTGGTCAGGAGGCCTCAGACAATCACACACGCAGCTGCAGCTGTACGAGTTCTGTAGGCAGGCTAGAAAGCCATCAGAGGGGTTTTTGGATTGAAACACTCTTTCAAATGCAGAAGACTAAAGCCCTGAATTGACTTTTTCCAGAGAATGTCAGAAGAGTGGAAAAAGCAGGCAGATTCTTATTTTTTGGGGGGTGGATGCTCAGGAAATTCCAGGGGGAAAACCTGAGGTCTGATTAGCCTTGCCATCAGAGCTCTGCCACATGACCTTGTCATGGGTGGAATTCCTCACGCTGGCTCCCGGCAGGGTGGGGCGGGAGGTGGGAGGGAGGCTCAAGAGGGAGGGGAGATACATTTGCCTGTGGCTGATTCATGTTGATGTATGGCAGAAATCAAAACAATATTGTAAAGCAATTATCCTTGAATTAAAAATAAATAATTTTTTTTAAAATGAGAAGGTCTTTTTTTTTTTTCTTTTGGTTTTATTTTTGAACTGTAATACTGATTCGAGACTCAAGATGTGGGCCTTCCGCAGGCATATTCCTGTGGGCATGGTACTATCTTCTGAAATGGATTTGATGGCTTCCATTCATACGGCCTTCCTTTTCCCCATTTCTTGGGTTCCCAGTGGGAGTTTTTAGCCTGGTTGACCTGTTTCCTATGAGCACTCTGTCACTTCTGTCCTGTATCTTCCAACCCTTGCTGGTCACCTTGAAAGTGAAACTGAATGTCGCTCAGTCATGTACAACTTTTTGCAAGCACATAGACTATACAGTCCATCCATAGAATTCTCCAGACCAGAATACTGGAGTGGGCAGCCTTTCCCTTCCAGGGGATCTTCCCAACCCAGGGATTGAACCCAGGTCTTCTGAATTGTAGGCAGATTCTCTACCAACTGAGCCACAAGGGAAGCCCTGTTGGTCACCTTAGGTGACCAAACCTTTCAAAACTTTTCTACTCTGTTATCTCTCACCTGTTTCTCTTTTTTCTTCATTTGTAGCCATTTCCCTTTATTTCAGTGGTATTACTTGATTCCAGGATCCAGTGAAAGTAACATCTGATGCTATCTCACATATTACTCCTTACATGTCATTTAATCTGATTACTTTGTAGCACAGTAAATATTAAAGTAGCAATTTATTCGTGAAAGACCTAGTTATCCATCGATTTCTCTTTGCCAAAGCAGATTAATCATTAAGCATTCCTAGAGTTCTAGGTTCTATGTCTTAAGTTTTCTGGAAGACAGAATTCTGCCAAGACATTTTTCATAGCCTGTGGTTTCGTTAATATTGATGTTAAGCATTTATGCTCTTACTGAGTTATTCCATGTCATTTATTTGAAATTCATATGATCATAACCATAATGGAATGAATCTACTGTTTGTTATTTCAACAACTATTCCCTTCTGTGGCTATGTAGGCAGAGAACAAAGTTCTACCACATTGAGTGTGTGTGTTTATGTTTGTGTGTGTGTGCATTTACTTGCTAGGTTTTTTTTTTTTTTTTTCCCCAGCTCCTTGTGGCATGCAAGATCTTGGTTCCTAGACCAGGGATTGAATCCACACCCCCTGTATTGGAAACACTGAATCTTAATGAGTAGCCCACCAGAGAAGACTCCACCACTTTCTTCTTTAAGGTAGCATCAGCAATACAGGTTCCCTTCCCTGCAGGTTGCTTTCTGCTGAACTTCAATTCAGGGATCTACAGGAGAACAGGGTCATTCAACCATCAGTTCTTATCAGATTCAGCAACCTGAGGTCCTTGAGCTGCCATACTGGAAGAGAAAGGAAAATAATTCAGAAGCCCCTCCCCCACCTCTGGATCCTGTCCATGGTGCCCTATCCAAAGGCAGGAAGTCTTGGTTCTGATTTCACATTTTTATCCATAGACCCAAATTCCACTGCAATTCTCGGGGCAGCACGGTGAGTGGTTACTGCCGTGTCCAGATACCCAGGCTCAGCAACTAAGAGAATCTTGAGGAAACGTGAAGCTGTGTTGATATAATACACCCTAGACTCTGCATTGGACAATAGAGACCAACATTTACAGGAGTATTTTTAAAATTTCCTGATTCACCTGCATAGTTCATGCCTCGCTCAAATGATGCATAATTTAACAGGAAGCATATGTCCAACCAGGAAAAACAGTTCTCTGAAAATTCTCCTGTCTTCCTCTTGATCACTTCCTATATACAAATAAGAATGTCTTGCACAATACCTGTGACCTGTTCAAACATCTGAGGTCTTAAAAGCCTCATAATTATACCTTTGGCTTGAAACCTGAATGTATCTGGAGCGTAGAATCTTGGCTCCCTTTATAGATGGCTGGCAGGATTTGCTTGTCACTTTTGGGAGGTGGGGGTGGATTTCTATTCTTCGTAGAATATTCCCACACATGTCTGTGTCTATTTCTCAGAGCAGTGCCACAAAAGATGTGACCTCTTTGCTCCCAGTCACCTTTCATGGTGCTGAATTGCCTCGGACGCTGGGGCCAGTCAGCACGATTTGATTTGCCATGGTCGGAATAAGATTATATCTAAGAACGGTGTCATTTCCAGGTTCAATAGGCACAGATTTAAAACTAGTCCTCTCTTTGACCCTCTGGGTTCCTTGAACTCTTGCACCTTCTTTGACAGTGTTTGTGAATGAGTGAATTCATGAGAATTCAAGGTTATTTTAATGATAATAGCCCGGCAGTGACAAAGAGGGGGAGGAAAGGCCAGTCTCCGGGCTCTGATGTTCCTGCTCTGGACCGACTTCCTTCCTGACAGACTGACTGCGGAGTGAATTCCCGCCGACGGTCAAAAGCTGAGAGCCGTTGTGTGTCTGCAACCATGCTGCTGCTACTGATCTCTGAACATGACATGCCTGAGAATATCGCGTCGCCATGGCAACAACAAACATGGGGCTAAATTCCATTAGCTGCAGGGATTCAGTGAGTCAAACAGATAATGTGCCGGGTTGGGGGGGCGGGGGCGGCCAAGTGCCCACCGAGGCTGATGGGAAAGTTGTGATGATTAACTTCAGCTTCTTATGTCTACTTGGGTATGTGAATTCTCTTGTTGGTTACCTAAGAATTTATGTTATATGATGTTTGCTACCAAAAAAAAAATACTTTAAAACCCATGAAACAGTCCACTCCCAGGAATGCACATGAAGGGTTATTTTCTGTTTATTTAAAATACCCACCATTTTCACTGCTATGTCTTTTTCAATTTCTTCCATTACTCGAGAGTCATTTCTTTACCTTTTTTGTTCCCTAAAAAAAGATGAGTGACGGGGAGTTAAAAAAACTGACATTGCACTTATCTTCAAATGATTTTCTTTGAAACATCTCGAATGAGTTTGACAACTTTTTTCATTAAGGTCAATGACACTAAGATTTTTTTAAGGAGAAAGTTCTTAAGTCAAAAGGAGAAAAAAGTTGAGTCCTTTGATATATTCAGTGCAGTTGAGGGACAGTGGGTTCTAGATAAGATGAAAGAATGCAGACATTTTCAGAATAACTTTGAATGTGGGAAATTAATAGCTTTATACTATTTCATATTAGTGGTCTATTAATATCCTAAACTCAAAAGAGATATGATCCTTCTTAAAGGAAAAATTTGATTGATTGAATAAATATCTAACCTTTTTTTTTTATAACTAAGTAGTTTGGTGTGGTTTTTTTTTTTGGTATAACTAAGGAGAAGAAAAAAAAGAGGAAGAAAAAGCCTGCTGTAACTCATAACAATATGCCATGCTGCCTTTCTATGCCAGACCCAAGTGTTCTCTGGGCTTCTTGGTGACTCAGATGGTAAAGAATCCACCTGCAATGCAGGAGACCTGGGCTCAATCCTTGGGTTGAAAAGATCCCCTGGAGAAGGGAATGGCAACCCACTCCAGTATTCTTGCCTGGAGAAGCCCAGGGACAGAGGAGCCTGGCAGGCTGCAGTCCACGGGGTCAGAAAGAGTGGGGCCCAGCTGAGCTACGAACACTTTCAGGTGTTCTCATCTGCCCCTCCCTGCCCTTGTCCCTCCCTCTGTCTGCAGGTGCCTCCTGTCCTGCCAGTTTCCTCTGCAACATAACCATATGATATTCATCCATTTGCTAAGAGACAAGGATGGGATTATATATTATTTTTTAAAATAAAAAAGTACTATTTAGGTACTAAATTTAATTGTTTAAAATATTAAATTTTCCTCTTTGGAAATGTTTTAATGGTCTAAGTGATCGTATTATACATAAAATCAACTTTTCTTTTTTTTTTATGTTTATTTTTAATTGGAGGATAATTGCTTTAAAATGTGTTGGTTTCTACCCATATAACATCGTGAATCAGTCATAAGTATACACATGTCCCCTCCCTCTTCACCCTCCCACCCCCCACCCTCTACCCCATCCCACCCCTCTAGGTTGTCACAGAGTATCCTGTCTTGCTCCCTGCGCTATTCAACGACTTCCCACTAGCTATCTATTTTACATAAGGTAATGTATATGTTTCAGTGCTACCCACTCAATTCTTTTCACCGTCCTATTGCCCCACTGTGTCCACAAGCCGTTCTCTACATCTGCATCTCTATTCCTGTCCTGCAGATGAGTTCATCAGTACCATTTTTCTAGATTCCATATATATATATACACATTAATATATGAGATTTGCTTTCTCTTTCTGACTTACTTCATTCTGTTACAACAGGCTTTAGGTTCAGGGGATCCTATATTATTATTAACCAGATGAGAAACCAGGGTATTCAGTCTCTGCTACCAAAGAATGATGTGGCTGATAGACCTTAGGGAGTAAGTATTTACTTCTGTAATTTAGACAAAAAATATAAACTCAACCTCTTAGTTAATCTTCTTTAATTATGCTATAATCTGCCTCACAACTGTGAATAAGATAAGAACCTTAACCAGGAGAATTTTGAGTAATTATAAACATATATATTACTGGTTTCCCCCAGAAACCTTTTTAATAAACAAAGGTAAATCATTCACTGACACACACACATAGTTTTCTTCTTAGAGCCAAATGTATATTCCTTTTGCAAAAAATTCATTGGAGTATGGTTGATCAACATATATTTCTTAATTCCTCTTCTTGTTTTTCCCAACAAAGCAATAGAGACCATCTGAGCTCTTGTGAGATCTCACGTGTTTTCTTAAAAATATTTATTTACTTACTTACTTGGCTGCGTCAGGTCTTACTTGCAGCGTGCGGGGTCTTTCCTTGTGGTATGAGGTCTTTCTCTCTTGTTATGGCACACAGACTTAGTTGCCCCGTGGTATGTGGGATCTTAGTTCCCCTAACCAGGGATCAAACCTCCATCCTCTTCATTGGAAGGTGGATTCTTAACCACTGGACCACTAGGGGCATCCTGAGATGTCATAGTGTTTATATTGCTCCCTCCATTCAATATCCATCTTCGTTTTAGGCATCTGTATTTGTGCGCACGTGTGTGTGTGTGCGCGTGTGTGTGTGTGTGTGTGTGTGTGAGTGTGTGTAAGCCATGGAAGAAGTGGAAGGACCATGCCCAGAGCCCTGAGCGGTCCTCCTGGACTGTGTGGATTGTATTAAGGATGGGAGGACTGGGAGGGAGAGGCCCTCGTTTATACAGTTTTCTCTGTGAGTGAACGAAGGAACTGAGGAGTTGAAGGGCTAAGCAGGACAATGCTAGGCTGCAAGTAATGCCTGAAGATAATGTAGGAACCACATTACCAAAAAAGGGGTCAATTTGCTAGTCATGGAGTGCTACAGTTGAATACAACTGGAAAGGAACTGACTGGTATAAAAGAAACTGCAAATTAAATCGTTTTTGCAGTTGGTTTTTATGGTTGTAACTTTGATACACCTTTTTCTGATGAAAGCAGTAATAATAATGATTTTCTATATGTATTTAAAATGTTTGAATGCAACCATTCTGCCAGGGAATCCAACATCCTTAAAAATATCAGGACATTACTTTGGAAAGCTCTGCTTTTATGAGACAAATAGTGAAAATTCTTCACAAAACCTTGGTTATTTTAAAGCATGAAACACAAACTCTACATTTATTTGGAATCTTTTCTTTTTCTTTAGAGAACAAAATTACAATTGAGTCCTTTACTGATTGAATATTTTTATAGGGCTCCCTCTCCTTACAATCTTGCAACATTACAGAAAAAATGCAGAATTTATGAACTATTTCTGAAATAAATAGTAGAATCAAGGACTTCCCTAGTGGTCCAGTGGTTAGGACTCCTAGTTTCCACTGTGGGGCAGGGGGAGGGGGGTATGTGTTTGATCCCCGGTCAAGGAACTAAGACCCCACATGCCTTGCAGACTGGCCAAAATTTTTTTTTAATTAAAAATAAATAAATCCCAAGATTCATGTTTTTAAAAAAATAGAGTCACAGTATCTCAAACTAGTTAAGGTAGAGCAATCTGTATCAATTAAATGTTTTAATATGAAATTGAATTAAAATAAAGCAGTATTATTTTCATGTCCCTTATGCTATTTCAAAATAAGGCATTCATTTTTCCCATAGAGATTGTTATGGACTGTGCAGTAGTAAACAGTTAGCAGTTATTCACCCATTTATTAATAAGAGTGAGTACATAGAGTTTCAGGATGTACAATTTGTCCTGTTAACTATTTCAAATATTCCCGTCCCTCGTATGCTCATTACAAAGTGTTAGAAGGTGAACCTCCGTGAAAGCTTTTTTTTTTATATATATATAATTTAAATTCTAAATAAGATTTGGGGATGGTTGAGAATTTTCCATACTGAAAATAATCAATACTCATTAACATTCAAAAGCTTGTATTTATCATTAAGGTCACTGCCTATTTCCCATCTCCTTGAGCCCTAAGACCCTGCTATGATGAGTTATGGTTTTCAGGGAAGTCCCTTAGTGATTAAGACCGATACTTTGCCAAAAAAAAAAAAAAAAAGACCGATTCTTTGCAATGTAGTATCTTTAATAAGCCGCAAGCCCCAGCCTCCTAATTCCTTCTGCTGGAGGTTGAGAGGGGCTGCAAGGTGAACTTCTTGCCATCTTCAATTTGTTCCGAGTTTCTCTGTGCATGGGGGCCTCCCATCAGCATTGTAATAACTCTAACGGGTCAAGATGTAAGAACCTCTGCCCTACCTTCCTGCGTAGCTGTGGTGTTTTCAGCTCTTCCTCAACTCTCTGCTGCACTCCTGTAACTTTGTATTATTGCCAGTTCCTTTGATACATCCCCACCTGCCCTCCCATCAGTCTCAATGTCAACGCATATACTGGGTGACACCATTATCAGCAAGGTCAGCATCGGCACCCCTACACAGTCGTGTCAGCAGCTGACCCCATGCTGGTTCACGGCAGTATTTTAAATTCAAATTTATCTATTTCATGCTGGGGTTTTACTGATATTTAGAGGAAATTTTATCTACTCATGTGGAAAGGGAGAAGCAGACACCTTTTCATTTTTTGTGGGGGATGAAGCTCTTGTTCTTCGAAAGGATTGATGTACAATCCTCATGCTTTTTCTCTGGGCTCTTCTAACATGTCTGGTGATATCTATTCCTAGGAATCACTTTATTTATGTTTATTTCATATAAAGTGTAGGGTCTTTAGGCTAGGTTGTCCTTAAAGACTACCAAAAAGCTGCTTATAAGATAAAAGCTGTATTTTTAAATCCTTATTTGCACCAGGCTCTTAATAGACTGGCTGCCCCCCTCCCATTTTTTTCCAGCTAATGCTTTAGAGTAAAATGGGGATGTTCTTAGTGCTATGAGATTATCTGTCAAAGAGATGACCTTCTGTACATGAGTAATGTTTAAGATTCTTTTGTATGTTCCTCTAGTATGATCATAAGAAGTCCTCAGATGATTATCTTGGTACAGATGGCTTTTATCTGACCATAAGGACACCTGTCCTTCAAGAAGACACCATGAAACATGTCTCCTCACTCCTATCCCACTCAGCTTTTCTTCCCCACATTACCGCAACTTGCTGCATCTCACCTAATTTCCAGGAAGACCCGGAGGGTGTCTCAGATGGTCAAAAATTTTCCCCAAATTTTCCCCAGGTTTGATCCCTGGGTTGAGAAGCTCTCTTTGAGTAGGACATGGCAACTCATTCCAGTATTCTTGTCTGGAGAATTCCGTGGACAGATGAGCTTGGCAGGCTATAGTCCACGGGGTCGCAAAGAGGAATTCATAGAGGAATATTGTAGCTTTTTCCTATATGAATTAGCCTGTAAAAAGAGAGGGCCATGCAGAAATTCCAGTCCCAAAAGTTAAAGAGAGCAAAGAGGTCATTTTCAAGATCAAAATGAAAATCAGTTGAAAAAAGAGCTGTTTATAAAAACCAGATCATGCCTGTCAACAACTGATACAAGTTTTCTGAAAATAGTTTTTATGAGAATATGTTGTCTACTGACCCGGTTTGGATAGTTTTATTTACCTGGAACATACTTTGCAAGTACCTAAATCAGGTGCTTGGGGCTGGTGTATGGGGATGACCCAGAGAGATGTTATGGGGAGGGAGGTGGGAGGGGGGTTCATGTTTGGGAACGCATGTAAGAATTAAAGATTTTAAAATTTTAAAAATAAAAAACTAAATAAATAAAAAAAAAGAAAAAAAAATGAAAGATCACTTTATGTCCCAGACCCTGAGAACAAAAGTATTATGTAAATATCATAGGGCTTTCATTCAAGAGGAGCTTCCCTCGTGGCTCAGACGATAAAGAATCTACCTGCAATGCAGGAGACCCAGGTTCAAATCCTGGATTGGGAGGCTCCCCTGGAGGATGAAACGACAACCCACTCTAGTATTCTTGCCTGGAGAATTCCACAGACAGAGGAGCCTGGCGGGCTACAGTCCCTGGGGTAGCGAAGAGTCAGACACAACTTAGCAACTCATTTTCATCCAAGAAGCGTGTCATTTAATGGAAGGGACGGAGGACAGACACAAAGCACTGCAATTCCCTGAGCATCGGCGTGTCGTGGGAGCATCAGGGATGAAGCAGAGATGCACGCAGGGAGGTCAGGCAGCGCAGCAGGACAGGCGAATGCCAGGGATTTGCTGGGTCCCAGAAGCCCAGGTAGCCGGGTCCGGCCAGAGAAGCACTTATAAACCAGAGGTGGCAAAAGTTAGGCTGGATGCCCGCTGAGAATGTGTTATTTTATCCTGAAAGACCTTGAGCAGGAGAGAAACAAGATCAAATTTGCATTTTAGAAAGGGCACTGTGGCAGAAGTGTGAAAGATAAACCAGAACAAGCAAAGACTAGAGATGGAGAGAGGAGGCAGAGATAATAAGGGCATGAACTTGCAGGGCAGCGCTTCTGTGGTGCTTCTGAAACTGGCATTTCACCCTCTTAACGTCTCTCCCTCTGCACACGCACACACACACGCACACAATTATGTCACGTTTATTTCTAATCAGTCCTCTTCATAAATAAAATCTCAGAACCTTTCATTACATTGACAGCACAGTGTGGCTCACAAACATATTTTAGAAACGCATATTTTCACACGACACCTAATAATATGCATTGCATTTCTAAAACTGCTTGGTGAGTACAATGGCGGGATTACAGTGAAACAGAGAAGAATGCCTTATTTGATTAAATACCTTTATAATGTTTAAACCATACATAGAGAATGGACTTGTGGATACAGTGGGAGAGAGAGAGGGTGGGGCCAGTTCAGAGGGGAGCACTGACATATATACACAGACATATGTAAAACAGACAGCTAGTGGGAAGCTGCTGTAGAGCGCAGGGAGCTCAGCCTGGTGCTTTGTGATGACCTAGAGCGGGGGATGAGGAGTGGGGATGGGGGGCGAGGCGCAGGAGAGGGGGATAGATGTATACTCATGGCTGATTCACATTGTCGTACACCTGAAACCAACACAAAATTGTAAAGTCAATAAAAAATTTAAAAAGAAAAAAAGCAGCACACAGATCAGGGCACATGAGTAGACTGGCTATTAGAAATGAATAAGATGCATCATGACTGGCTGGAGCAGAGGAGAACCCTACGCTCCTCCCCCATGTTCTCTGCCTGCCTTTTGTCTGTGGACAATCTGAGTCAAAAATAAGTCGAATCAGAGAAATGAGAATGTGTGGAGACAAAGGGAAACAGTCCAAGGAGACCAAATAATAATAATGCAGTCCTTAAGCAAAGTCAAGAACCTTTAGTTCCTTGGCAAGGGCTAATAGATAGTATTCTCAGCCACATCCTGTGAACTGTCCTTTAGAGACTGAAACCCAGATGGGAGAAATTTAACTACATAATGACCAGACTGTACTCACGACATAAGCTCCTGCAATTCCAAGAACTGGCTTTCAGAAAAATGGGAAAAAATGGCTCCTGGAGCTGAAAATTAACTGTACCTGCAACAATCAAGATGCCACTGGTTAGATCACAGGTGATCAATTTGAAGATGACTGCCAGAGATGACTGTGCTGTTTCTGCATGTAGCCCCCTTCCTGTGTATAAAATCTCTCATGCCCCGCTTGTCAAGGGGTGGGGGAGGTGGAGGGAGGAGAGTCCGCCTTTGGACAGATGTCCATCCTCCTCCATCTGAAACAAAGCCAACTTTCCCTTCCACCAGCCTGGCCGGTTTATTGGCTTTTGGGTGGCAAGCAGCTGGACCCCATACCTTTTGGTAACATAGTGTTTGGAAAGCAAGTTTGTCATGAGAAGAAAAGACAGGCTTTGGAATGTTTACCCAGTGGGTGGCTGATCTGCCGGAAGGGCCAGAAGATGGGGAGAGTGCTGACAGGTATAAAGTTCACAGGGTGTGGTGAGCCTCCAAGGTGGAAAGACACTAGCGTCCCCTCTGAGCACCAGGCCTGAAGTCACACAAGCTATTACTTCATCATGGCCTTACCTTTGCCCCTCGCAATGTCTAATCATAATCCACGAGAACCCGACAGAAGGAGTTCCATCCTGGGAAGGAATCAAGCCTCGGTTCTTCAAAATGCCTCCTCCAGAATTATAATTGTGACTCTATGTCAGCCATCACCAAGTCATATCCCATCACCAGGTGCCTGGTATAAAGCATGAAACGAGGGAGACATCTCATGCTTGTTGGACCATGTTGGGGGCATGATACCACTCTAATGGCAGAAAGTGAAGAGGAACTAAAGGGCCTCTTGATAAGGGTGGAAAAGGAAAGTGAAATAGCTGGCTTAAAACTCAAATTTCAAAAAATGAAGATTGTGGCATTCAGTCCCATCACTCTATGGCAAATAGATGGGGAAGCAATGGAAACAGAGACAGACTTTATTTTCTCAGGCTCCAAAAATAACTATGGACCATGACTGCAGCCATGAAATTAAAAGACGCTTGCACCTTGGAAGAAAAGCTATGACAAACCTAGATAGCAAATTGAAAAGCAAAGACATCACTTTGCCAACAAAGGCCCATCCAGTAAAAGCTATGCTTTTCCAGTCGTCACGTATGGATGTGAGAGTTGGACCATAAAAACGGTTGAGCACTGAAGAAGAGATGCTTCAAACTGTGGTGCTGGAGAAGACTCTTGAGAATCTCTTGGACAGCAAGGAGATCAAACCAGTCATTCCCAAAGGAAGTTAACCCTGAATATTCATTGGAAAGACTAATGCTAAAGCTGAAATCCAATACTACCTGATGTGAGGAGCTAACTCATCAGGAAAGATCCTGATGCTGGGAAAGACTGAGGGCAGGAGGAAAAGTGGACGACAGAGGATGAGATGGTTGGATGGCATCACCGACTCAGTGGACATGAATTTGAGCAAACTCCAGGAGATAACGGAGGACTGAGGAGCCCAGTGGGCTGTAGTCCACGGGGTCACAAAGAGTCAGACATGACTTAGTGACTGAACAACATCAACAAATTACTCCTCCGATGTACAGAGAGGGAGAGCGTTATCATTGTTGGGTGTGATTTCAGTATACTGAATACTTGGCACACAATTATGAGAGTGTTGTGTCTGAATGTTCAAGTATAGTTTCTTGAAGAGCGTTGTAAATCAGAACATGAAGGAACTTAGAGGGATGAATACAGAAGTTGTTCAAGGAATCAGTCCCATGGGGATACTGACTTGCTCTTATTGGATAAAGGAAGGGTATTCAATCATGATGTTTTTCAGAGTTTAAATATATATTCTTAATGAAAGTTGCATATAGGACTTCCCTGGTGGTCTAGTGGTTAATACGCCATGCTTCCACTGAAGAGGGCAAGGGTTCAATCCAAGGTCAGAGAGGTAAAATCCTGCGTGCTGAGTAGTCAAAATAAATAAATAAATAAAGTTGCACATAAATATATTTTAGTCCTGCACCTATAACATAGAATGTGCTCGCATTAAATAACTGCCTTTAAAAAAAATAAATCAATAAGCGGATAGTTAGTTATTTGGAGAGTATTTTAGGAATGAACTGGAAGATCTCTAGAAAATTGTTTCTGTGGTGTTCTCGCGTGCTAAGTTGCTTCAGTCATGTCTAACTCTTTGCAGCCCTACAGACTGTAGCCCTCCAGGTTCCTCTGTCCATGGGATTTTCCAGGCGAGAATCCTGGACTGGATTGCCACTTCCTTCTCCAGAGGATCTTCCTGACTCAGGGATCAAACCCACGTCTCTTAAATCTCCTGCATTGGCAGGTGGGTTCTTTATTACTAGTGCCAACTGGGAAGCCCAGGTGGTGTTTTTGGATCATGCTAATTGACTTTTTCCATTTATGCCACTCACATTTTAAAATGTACCTGCCTTTAATAGTAAATGTTGTTCAATTAACTTGTTTCTTCTCCAACTTTTACCCTTGGCTAGGCTTTCCAGGCACCCCACTCCAGTACTCTTGCCTGGAAAATCTCATGGACAGAGGAGCCTGGTAGGCTGCAGTCCGTGGAGTCACTAAAAGTGGACATGACTGAGCGACTTCACTTTCACTTTTCACTTTCATGCATTGGAGAAGGAAGTGGAAACCCAGTCCAGTATTCTCGCCTGGGAAATCCCATGGACAGAGGAGCCTGGGGGCGCAAAGAGTCGAATACAACTGAGAGTCAGAGCACACACAGCGTCCTTGAATGTATGTAGATTTCCAGCATACTTTAAAAAGATAAAATTCAAAGGAATTAGGGGTTATGTATTTTTATATCTAATAAAATAATTCTTTTCCTGAATGAGGAGATTATCCTTTTTTTTTTACACTTGTGTTTGTGTATAGGTGAGAGAGTTTTATTGATTCTTAATGTTAAAAATCGCTTTAAAAAATCATTGTGTTAACTTTGCCTAGAGACATAGCTGAGGAAAAAGTCTCACATGCAACAGAAGCAAACAGCCCATTATATTTTATGTCTGCAAATAATTCCTCTAGCCTCCTATTCAAAAATGATACAGTGATAGTCATCACTAAGCTGTGTGTTTACTACATAGCAATCCAGAAAATTTGAGTTTGGGTAAACATGTCAATGTATCATTATTACATTATGCTAAACAAATTACTAGTAAATGTGGACAAATGTCTTACAAAAATATCAGTGGTATTCACCATTATATATAATAATTTTATAAATGAGTATGTAAAATAAATTTTCCACAAAGATATTTATTGTATCTGTATCATATTAATTATGTTGCTGTTTAAATAAAGATAAGTTCACAATGCAATCTACAGAATTTGTTAATTTTTCTCAAATGAGAAAAATAAAAAATAGCACATACATGAAAATAAAATATATTTTGTAAAAAATTATTATGTACTTCTTAAAATAGAAACATTTGAATTCCACATGCAATTTAGGACATACTTCACTTTAAATATTTAATGAAATAATTAAGTCTTGCTAAGTTAACATCTTTTATTTTAAAATTATAGATCCTTAGAAACTCTTATACTTTTCATTTTTATTGAATAATTCATTAGCTATAATTATTTCACACAAATTTTGACTAACAGTATATGAATATCAACTCTTCAAAATTAAGAATTTCATTTTGTCTTGTAGTCTTTTAAATCCAGCAGTATTCATATTTTATATTTATTGTCTTCTGTTTATCTGTGAAGATAATGTCAAGATGTTTATAGCAAAATGATTTATAATTATTATATTGAAATGCCCTGAGTTAAACTAATCAGAAATGGTTTATTTCTCTAGTCATCACCCCTTGAATGCTGGATTTATGGCCAATGAGACTGAAATTTATTTGAGAAAAGAGAACGCTTTCTTGTCATTGTGTGTGGCTGTGTACATGTAGCTTTATCTTACACATACACAGACATATCACGAGACTGAAAAATTTACACTGTCATTTGGTTCATGTGTTTCTGACCTCTGTTTTCCTTCTAAGGTACTTTCTCTAAATCATCAAGAGATGAGCCATCAAGTTCAACCATTTTCTTTGAACATTTGGAGCTTAATTATATTTCATAATGTACTTTTAACTTAAACAGACTTTATCATTTTTTGTAAAAACATTAATGGCAGGAAGCTTTCATTCTCATATCTTTAATACTAAATAAAAACTGAGGAAGAAGAAACAGACTTTTTATCAAATGTATATTATGTGTTTTAAATTATCAAATACATATTGAACATGAATATTTCTTGTTGATGACAAGAAACACAATGATAAAAGCAAAAAAAAAAAAACATGGCCAACCCACTGAGGAACTCCTGGGGAGACTGACAATCCCACATGAAATTGTTGGAAAGTTCAATAAGAACCTCAATGAGCAAGTCACTAAGTGTTGCCAGATCTCACAGAGGAAGTACCTAATCCAGAGGAAGGGATTTTGAAGGGCTTCCTGGAGGCGGTGGCTTTGAGGACAGAACACACGGGCTAGGAGTAGCCAAGTGCTGAGAACTAGGGATGAGCTAGGGTGGGTATCACAGCTCACATACAAAAATGCCTGGACCTGGAGCACCTTCTTAGGAAATAAGAATTTGGTGATGCTCCTTCTATAATCTGTTCAGATTTTTGGTTCAAACAAACAACAGCAAAAATAGGCTGCCTGACCATGCAGAGATTTTTCAGAAATCAAAACTGGAAAGTCTAGAGCTGTTGCTACTGGTTTTCATCTTCCCAGCTCTTTGTCTGTCAAGGGGTCCATGACCACAGTGAAGCACATGAGCCTCAGTGGATGACTAGTTAAGTGGAATATCATGGAGAAAAAATAAATAAAAACTATTATTTTAAATCAGTGCCCAAGTGCACACACTACCTCTCTGAGGACAGTGATCATAAAAGGAAAAGTCAGGCATGAACAGAGCAGCTTAGAAAACTCCTGGGTTGAGGCTTCCCTGGTAGTCCAGTGGTTAAGAATCTGCCTTCAAAGGGGATGTGGGTTCAGTCCCTAGTCGGGGAACTAAGATCCCACATGCTGTGGAGCAACTAAGTCCTTGTGTCTTAATTAGAGACGCCTGCATGCCACGTCAAAGACCTAGCACAGCCAAACAATAAATAAGTAAAATTAATTAGTTACACTGATTCCTGTTCTGTTTTCTGTTTTTCTTTTAAAGGACATCCATCCCCACTTTGGAGACGGTGTGGTGGAACACGAGATGAGCCCGCAGAGCAGGACACAGTCCCTCCTCTGATAGTCAGAACTGGCTGAATACTGCTGGGCAGGACTGCGTCTGTGTCGTTTATTCTTTTCCAAGTCCTGCGTGGGGCCGTGAACAGATGGACAGAGATGCATAAGCTTGATGACTGTGCAGGTGATTGCTTAGTCCCTACGTATCAGGAAGGAGTAAGGATGCAAATTCCCTGGAGGCTTTCAACTGGGAATTTGATCTTTCATTAGCAGTAGAAATAGTTAGGTCAAATGATTAGAAAAAAAAAAACAAACTTTCCAAACATCAGAAATGAGGTCACTCTGATTCTGGATGATAGCATATTACCTGTTACAGAAACATATTTTTTCATCATTTCCGTCTGCACTTTCTTGATGGGGAACTGAAAAAGCTGCCAGGCCTGGAGATGACAATTCTCTGAAGAGTTAGACGAAGGTCAAGAGACACAAATATCCCAGCTGCTGATCTCATTCTCTCTCATGCTGGGCAAGGACCATGTTCCTACGCTGAAAATTGGGAACGTAGCCAGGGAAAGCCAGTATGAATTAATCCTATGCAAAGTGCTCTATTAGGGAAGCACTCCCACCCAGGGTGAGTAAGCCAAGTGAAGTGAAATGAGGAGGGCACAGGGTTCTGGAGAGTTTTCTCAGCAGAAGGGTAAACATATGGAATGTTCCAGAAACTTGAAGTGTTTGCCTATGGATAGAGCAATGCATTGGAGAAGGCAATGGCACCCCACTCCAGTACTCTTGCCTGGAAAATCCCACGGACGGAGGAGCATGGTAGGCTGCAGTCCATCTAAGAGTCGGACGTGACGGAGCGACTTCACTTTCACTTTTCACTTTCATGCATTGGAAAAGGAAATGCAAGCCACTCCAGTGTTCTTGCCTGGAGAATCCCAGGGACAGGGGAGCCTGGTGGGCTGCCGTCTATGGGGTCGCACAGAGTCGGACACGACTGAAGCGACTTAGCAGCAGCAGCAACAGAGCAATACATACAGTGAGCTGCAAAACAGGTGCAGGTCCTTCATGGAGGCTGTGATGGGCTGTTTTCACTGTCAGCCATCACTCTTCATCCCGCAGGCAACCTGAAACCATGGAAAGGGGGTGTCATGGACCACTTAGAAGGCCAGTCAGCTGTTCCATCGCTTGTTATTTCCTGACAACAATCTAAGATCTACAATACTTAAGCATCCAGTGTGTGGGAGTTGAAATAAATTTCCTAGGTCCACATAGAGGAGTACACAACACCCAACAGATGGGTGTACCATTTTATGTGCGTGTTCAGTCTCTCAGTTGTGTCTTGACTCTTCGCAACCCTGTGCACTATAGCCTACCAGACTCCTCTGTTCAAGGAATTCTCCAGGCAAGAATACTGGAGCAGGTTGCCATTTTATCCAGAAAGTGAAAGTGAAATTGTTCAGTTGAGTTTGACTGTTGCAAACCCCCATGGACTGTAGCCCACAAGGCTCCTCCATCCATGGAATTTTCCAGACAAGAGTACTGGAGTAGGTTGCCATTTCCTTCTCCAGAGGATCTTCCTGACCCAGGGATGTCATCCAGAGGATCTTCCCAAACCAGGGATCAAACCCGCCTGTGTATTTCTTGCATTGGCAGGCAGATTTTTTTTTTTTTTTTACCACTAGTGCCACCTGGGAAGCCCATACCATTTTATAGGACAGCTGATATGAATGGAGTTTGAAATATAAAAAATAAAAATAAGAATTCGATTAAAACAACCAGCAATGATATCTTTAAGGTGACCTAGATGGGTTGGATGGGACATGGAGGTGGGAGGGAGATTCAAGAGGGAGGGGACATATATATACCTACGGCTGATTTAGGAAATCAACCCTGAATGTTCGTTGGAAGGACTAATATACTGAAGCTGAGGCTCCAATGCTTTGGCCACATGGTGAGAAGAGCTGACTCATTGGAAAAGACCCTGATTCTGGGAAAGATCAAAGGCAAGAGGAGAAGGGAACAACAGAGAATGAGATGGCATCACAGACTCATGAGTTTGAGCAAGCTCTGGGAAATGATGAAGGATGGGGAAGCCCGGCATGCTGCAGTTCATGGTGTTGCAAAGAGTCAGATATGACTGAACAACTGAACTGAACTGAATGGCTGATGGTACAGCACTTCATTGTACAGCAGAAATTAACACAACACTGTAAAGTACCCCAATATGAAAAATTAAGCAATAAATTCTTTCTACAAAAAAGTATCTGATAATTGGAAATCTGCAATAAATATTATACATTGTATTGGTGAGAGGAAAAAAATCTCAAACTTCAGGAAGGGATATGCTGCTGCTGCTGCTGCTGCTAAGCCGCTTCAGTCGTGTCCGACTCTGTGTGACCCCATAGAAAGCAGCCCACCAGGCTCCCCCGTCCCTGGGATTCTCCAGGCAAGAACACTGGAGTGGGTTGCCATTTCCTTCTCCAATGCAGGAAAGTGAAAAGTGAAAGTGAAGTTGCTCAGTCGAGTCCGACTCTTAGCGACCCTGTGGACTGCAGCCCACCAGGCTCCTCCATCCATAGGATTTTCCAGGCAAGAGTACTGGAGTGGGGTGCCATTGCCTTCTCCGAGGGATATGCTAAAACTCAGTAAATTTACAATAGAAATATTTCCAAAATATTAGGCAAATAAAAAATTCTAATCTAAGTGCTATCTTGCAATGATTTTTGATGAATGGCATATTCATCAAAAATGGCACATTCATCCAAAACAATCAAGTATTAAAAACTAGTACTTTAAACTTTTAGTACTAAAAACTTAGGTCCCAATTTGTTAGTCACTTGTGACATTTTCATTTGGTCAAAATGAGTCATAGTTACTACACCACTTAAGTAAGTTTTTCTGAGCATTATTTAAAAAAATAAAACAGTAAACTAATTCTAAGTAGACAGTTTTAGAAAAATTTCTTTGAGGTAATTCTGTTTTCCCAATTATTTCATGAAGCATATTATCAATGGAAAAATTTGTAGAATATCAAAGAACTGCAGTCTTCATACTTAGTGCTTTAATACATAATTATTTTGATTACTTGTATGTATATTATATTTGCCTATATTGATAATGTATTTTATTAATATATAGCTGCCACCATAAATTTTATAAGGTATTTAAGCATTTATAATCATTTATGTCATATACCATTTAACCCTGTAAATATCTACTTACTCACATATATGTATGCATACACACATACACATATACATATACACATATATACACAAGTTTGTATGCATTAAAATACATTTAGACACATACCCCTAGTTTAATCAAAATTTTTTCATAGCTCAAAAATGTGATTTTATACTTTTTTATTTCAGATTCCGTAAGTACATGCAAGTGATCTTATTTAAACTACTGTTTGGGATATGGAAAATATGAATTGACTTTAAATTTCCCAAGAGAACGTTCATTTTTAATGTCTCACAAGTATGTTCCAAACATATTACATTACAAATTATCTTCAGAAACAATAAAAGCCAATTTTAGTAAGGCCTTGGGTATTGTTCCCAGGAAATTTGCTAATGTATATAATCAAACCAAATAATGAGCTGTAATACAGTGAGCATGCTGTTTTGTTTGAAAGGTATTCAAAGGAAATCTTGGTCTGTACTTCATATTTAGTGAGAAAATTAGTAATAATTCAACAAAGAAAGTTCACTGAGGAGAGGCCCCGTGAAGGGTAAATATTTCCCTTTAAAACCTGCAGTAAAAACAGTACACATACACACGCATGCATGAACAAATACACACACACACACACACACACACACACACACACACACACCCAACGTGGGGAGCAGAAACCTGTTAAAACGGTCAGGAGGGAAAAACCTAGAACGAACAGAGCTTTCCTCACCACGACATTAAATATATTTGCAGCAAGGTCAGCAAAGGAAGGAGAAAACTCTATAAAGAGTACAAAGTGGTGGTTAGAGGACTTAAAGAAGACGACATGAATTGTTGTTGTTCTCTCACTAAATTGAATCAGTGATGCCGTCTAACCATCTCATCCTCTGTTGCCCCCTTCTCCTCCTGCCCTCAGTCTTTCCAGCACCAGGGTCTTTTCTAGTGAGTCTATTCTTCACATCAGGTGGCCAAAGTATCAGCTTCAGTTTCAGCATCAGTCCTCCATAAACAATCAAGTCTAATTTTGCATGCCTTTTCCATTAGGGAAAACAACTTTCTTGATCTAAAGAATGAAAAAAGAGTAGAGTTGCCGTGTTTTTGTTTTTGTTTTCTTCCCAGCCATGCAAGAAGAACAGGTAATAATTTTTGCTCCTGTGTTAAATAACCAACACCAGGAAGAAATATATAAACAACAAAACTTCAGCGATTTGATGACTTGGCAGAATAGCACAGCCATTCTGGAGACCAGAGCCCTATGATGACCCATAGGGTGCATGGAGGAAATCTCCAGTGTGTGTTGCAGCGGTAGAGTCCTCAGGCAGAAGATCGCACACCCCATGAGCGGAAAAGACACAGATCAGGTTACAGACAGACCCAGGTAGCTAGAATGTGAAGGGCCAATTGCAGACAGGAGGGGATTCCAGAGAGAAAATCCTGGGGAGAGTTACAGAGGGTCTCCTAGGCATTTACACAAGAGAAATAGAACACACACCCACATGAAGATTTTTACACAAATATTCAGGCAGTTTTTTTCCCCCCAATAGCCATAAATTGAAAGTCAAAGTCAAAGTTGCTCAGTTGTGTCCGACTCTTGTTGGTTGATGATAAATGAGATAGCTGAATGGCATCACCGACTCAATGAACAGGAAGGAGTTTGAGCAAACACCAGGAAACAGTGAAGGACAGGGAAGCCTGGCCGCTGCAGTCCATGGGGTTGCAGAGTCAGACATGGCATGGCAACTGAACAACAGCAATTAATTGGACACACTCATTTTTTTTGAGGCTATTTTTAGGTTCTTTATCCATAATACGGATTGGGTTTCACATCAGCTTTATAGTTTCTGTGCATCTTTTTATTCTCTGCATTTTATTGTTACCTTTGCTATTCAAGTTAGTGTCTTTGTACTAAGGGTGAAACAGAGTTATTCATGGATTGTTCTCACTTCCTCCTTTTTTCTTTTTGAATTGTTCTTTCACTTGACTATCAATATTCTCTTTTCAGCTCTGATTGATGACAGCTTTCAAGAGAAAAAAATCAATCACCTATGTGAATGACAGAGATCAGGTATCATTTAGACAAATGTGTGCTTTCTATAATCAGCAAATCTATTTATAGGAAAAGCAACTTTATTAACCATTTGGCACATGCTCAGTGGTATGATTCTCCTTAATTCTCTTTCAAATTTTAAAGTTACACATTTTGTAAGTGAAGTGTCGTACATTAGTGACTTGAGATATTAATGGCCTTCACCTTCCAAAGCAACAGTTACCAGATTTTTAGATAGCTTCAAAGCTACTAAAGGTGACTTACTATGGGAAAAAATGCACTTTTGTAGATTTTGTTGCCTTGCAATCAAGGATGGTTTTTCTGATTATTCTTTCCTAAAGTATACTTCATGGTTCAATAAATGACTCAAACATTTTAAGCATAATGTTGTCTTTATAGAGCATACCTAATTGCACTCATTTTTGCTTAAAGTGAAGCTTAAAAGGCATATTCAGAGGACAGAAGTAAGTGCCAAAATCAGGTTTTCCTCTATTGACAGATTAAAAAAAAAAGTGAAACTTTTGTTCTGCCAAGAAACTACTTATTTTTGATTCCTAAAGTCAAACGACTAGGCAGTCTTAAACCTCCTTGACCATGGATTCTATCTCAATATTCCAAATGCATAAGCAGTTACTCTAGGAAGTAAGCATTACTGTAGGAAGTAAGCAAGTGAATGAATCCTATTTTTATGAGCAAAGGCTCAACGATCCAATTTTTTCATTCCACATATTAAATATTTCACAAAGTAGTTTATCAAATATTATAGTAAGGAATCACTAGAAATGAAATATTTACAAACAGATACTGGAGGGAATAAAGCACTGTCATTCATGCGAGTACTGAGAAGTATATCAGCATGAAATAAAATGACACAAAATGCTGAACAGCTCCATATGCCCTGTCTTAATTTAGTATTCTTATTTTCCATATAAATTTCTGGTTTTGATCTGGTCACTGCTTATTTATGGACTATATTTTTTTTAAAAAACTATCAACTCACTATTTAATTCCTGCTTCTACTTCCCCAACAATGCTCCAGCTCCTCAGCCAAGATTTTAATTGATTTTTGTAGTAGCCAGTTGTTAATAGGATAATTTGTCAATACAATAATAAAACAATTGTCTCAATGGCTCTTGTTGCTCAGTTCACCAGATAACAAAGTTGAGTTTTGTCTCATTAATTGAATGCAGGTGTAGAATTTGTGGGATGAAAGATATAAATCCCTGTGGAATGGTGGAAATCTGGGTCAGAGATCACGGAAAAATTAGTTAAGCATGCTGGGTCAAGAGACACCCAGACAGGTGTCCCAGCTCTCTTTCATTGTGTCACTTCCTGCGTTCTCCGTCGAACACTGGTCTGTTGATCTCCGGCACACAGGTCAACACATGTATTTCTGAATCTGTAGTAAATTAGAAACCAGACTAGGATTCCTTATACTCACAAACACGTGACTCCAAACACCCAGACAGTATTAACCTCTCAGGATAAAAATATTTCACTGTACGTTTAGTGTTTTCAAAGACGGTAGTGAGATACTGTTTTTCTCCTTCAAGATGAGTGATAACTGTAAAAGGGATGCAAATAAATTTTCTTTCTCAAAAAAATAAAAACTAAACAGAAGACATCCATTTATACCCAAAAGGAAACTAGAAGGGAACCTTGGCTCCAACCGTTCAATATAGCCTCCCCAGATCTCTTGGATGAAGTTGCATAAACTTCATTCTTAATGTTCCTCTCATTTCTTTAGTTTTCAGACCTGATTCAGGCCAGAGCCACACCAGGACTATTTCTTTACGCATGAATGTCTCCCTCCTGGTTAAGGGAATGGCCTTATGGAGCAGTTAGGAAATCACCCGTCTCTACTTTAACTCAGCAGCTCAAAGGCCAAGCAAAAGGAATCCCGGGCTAACCTCCCCTCACTCCCTGAAAATCTGCTTTGACTCAGCTGCAAGACTGGAGGACTGAGTCATGTAATTACCCCACGGGAGACAGAAGATGAGATTGCATTTCAATGCTGCGGGCTGATCCCATAAGCTCCATTATTTATTTTAGTAAAACATGGTTGTGTTTGTTTAAAAAAAACTATCCAGTTAACCTATCACTACGCCACTCACAGTTCTTTTTCATTCTGTCATTTTATCATGCTTTTAAAAGATGCCACTTATGATTCCCTTCTATACTCTTTACTAGTCTCAGTGACAACACAGTAGAGCTATTCTCAAGTATCTACAGAATAGAATTCAGATTGAATGTAAACTATGGAATTAGACACTTGGAAGAACTGTACTGTAAAGGCTCTTTCTGAACATAGAAACTCATTAAATTAGCAGGTACGCGCAGACACTATAGCTTAATGGTGGCCTTATTTATGACATTACTACCTAACACACATGCGCACATGCACACACACACACACACACACACACACGCACCAGGTATCATTTATTCTCACTAAAAAAGACTTTTTCATAAGTTTAAGAGTTGTTACATCCGAAAGGAAGCCTGGAAAGATGGTATTGATGATCCCATTTGCAGGGTACCTATGGAGAGGCTGACACAGAGAACAGACTCATGGATACAGTTGGGGAAGGAGAAGGCGGGATGAATAGAGAGAGCAGGATGGAAACACATACATCAACATATGGAAAATAGATAGCCAGTAGGAATTTGCCATATAACTCAGTGAGCTCAAACTGGGGCCCTATGACAACCTAGAGGTGTGGCATGGGGTGGGAGGTGGGAGGGAGGTTCAAGAGAGAGCGGACATATGTGTACCCATGGCAGATTCATGTTGATGTATGGCAGAAACCAAAGGAATATTGTGAAGCAATTGTCCTTCAATTAAAACTAAAATAACAAAGTAAGCCTAACTCATAATTTTAATTGGATCTGGATAATTTAGAAAAAGGATCGGGGAAAAAGAGTTTGGCCTAAGTTGCTCATATTGGCCAATAAGATTGGAAATATTCACCAGCTAACACAAAATACTACCTCCCTAAGTGACTCAAGAAATACCTAGCTGGTCCTTGTAGGGAGCCTTCTACCAAGGAATCTGCTGGGTTTATAATCACCTAGTTGCTCCTCCCTCCTTATCAGGCTACGTTTCCAAGTCTACTCCAGGTATAAGAGTACTTTGGTGGGTATTTTGCTTCTGTACTCTTGCTGTCATAGAAGTTAGTTCAAGTTAGACCTGCTGAAGGTCTCTCATAGTTTGAAACATGGTTTACAATTTAGAAAGATAATGCCACCCTCTTTGGTGACAATAATCTCATGTAAATAAAGCTTTTTCTTTTTTTAATTAAATTTTTTCATCAAAATTTGTCCAGCAAAATATTTCCAACTTTCTCATTTCCAGTGCCAAGAAAGAGCCTTAGCTGGGATTCCCACAGGCTGCAGAGAAAGAGATGTGACCAAAAGACACATTTCTTAGTATAAAAAAAAAGATCCGACCTCACTAAAGGCATACAATAAAATTTAAAGTATTTTTAATCTACTATTATTTTACTATTAATTCCTTTTGAAAGCTAATTTTAGAATAAAGCAGATACCCATGTACAGAAGACTTTTTAAAGAAGAAAAAAGAAAGAAAGAACTTTCTAAACAGAACAATTTCCAGTTTAAAATAAAGAAAATAAAATTGCTCACAAAACTTTAACGTACCAGCTGGCCCCAATACAATTACCCAAGTAGAATACATTTAAAAATTATGTATCACAATTTGAAGCGATTTTACATTTTTATACTTTTAGAGTTGGCAAATGAATAAATGTCATAGTTTTTCTACTGTTTAAAATTAAATAAATGCTTCATTTTGCAGGTAAGTTCTGCAATCTGACGCCAAACCGTAATTGCCAAGTGCATTTCAGATAGTGCCAGGATGTCATTTACTTTTATTGGATTATGAAATGACTAGAGAAGGTGTCTTTCCAATTCTCCCTGGTTATTCCCTTAGGGTTCTCATTGCCAATGTCCAACTTTCACTGCCAAGGACACAGGTTCAATCCCTGGTCAGGGAACTAAGAATCTGAAGCCTTGCAGCAGGGCCAAACAATAAAAAAAAAGAATATAATGAAAAGTTACCTTTTGCTTCTCAACAGCCAAGTAAGCATATAGTCTCATTGCAGGTTAAAAGAAAGTCTTGTTTAGCAGGACATGAGCTGGTAAATAGCCTAATGAAGACAGCGCCCCTCTTGGCAGTTCACTAAAGATAAGCCATAAGTACAGGGATTGTTAAGAAAAGAAACATTTTACAAATTTCTAGAAAATTCCCAGAAGTATGTAAAAATCTTCCTATAGCAAGAAATGAAAAATAGGATTCAATTACATCAAAATTATTATTCAACCATATTGGTCAAATCTCAGTTTTACATGTGTTTTATTTTTCATTCTAGTCACAGATCATTTAAACCACAAGCAAGTCTGAAAGAGTCCTTCTGCTTGCCTTGTTTCATTTATTTTTTCCTTGGACTCCATTGTGTGTGTGCTCAGTAGCGTCAGACTCTTTTGGAGACCCCATAGACTGCAGCCCGCCAGGCTCCTCTCTCCGTGGGATTTTCCAGCAACAACACTCGAGCAGTTGCCATTTCCTGCTCCAGGGGATCTCCTCAACCTAGGGATCAAGCAACCTACGAATATCCTTTCTTTTTCATATAACAGATTCAGAGTTAAAGCCATTAAATCAGGCTTGTTGGTTTGAGATCGTTTGAGAAAAATATTCAGACACATTAAACACTTATTTTGGGTAGTTAACATTATAAATAATTATTACACAGACTGTAAATATTCCATCTCATTAGCAAACACATAGATACACAGATAAGTACTATAAGTACTATAACGTGTAAGTATAGAGGAATTCAGTCTCTGGAATTCCAGCCTAGTCACTTATTTTTATGTTAACTTATAAAGCTTCTTAACATACTTGGACTTGCATGTCTCACCTGTAAAATGGGGACATTCAATGCCAAAGTCAGAGAGTATAGGTGATTGATTAAATATTAGAATGAAGTGAAACATCTAATGGAGAAGGCAATGGCACCCCACCCCAGCACTCTTGCCTGGAAAATCCCATGGATAGAGGAGCCTGGTAGGCTGCAGTCCATGGGGTCGCTAAGAGTTGGACACGACTGAGCGACTTCACTTTCACTTTTCAGTTTCATGCTTTGGAGAAGGAAATGGCAACCCACTCCAGTGTTCTTGCCTGGAGAATCCCGGGGACGGGGGAGCCTGGTGGGCTTCTGTCTATGGGGTGGCACAGAGTCGAACACGCCTGAAGTGACTTAGCAGCAGAAACATCTAAAGTCCATAGAACTGCAACCATCACTATGTCTGTTAT